>NW_027189577.1:27500-115000 GCF_040958095.1 Procambarus clarkii
TTGAAACCACGTGGCGTGGGGTCGGCTCAAGTGAAAGTTTTGGGGTCTCTTGGTAGAGAACAAAAGTAAGATACGGGTAGAGGGAGAGAAAAGGGGGTAAAGATCATTCAGAACCCCCCCCCCATGTTACAAGGGAGAAAGAGAGAGGGAGAGGGTGTTACGAACCAAAATTCCTCGCCCAAGCATGAAGCCGTGATGTCCACACCATGTGTGAGTCCCCTCCCAAAAATCCCACAACATGGACAACGCCATCTAGAGATGCCGGGAGATGCCGGCAATAAGTGCTGGATTCCTGTCCTAATCGGCTCGTGACGTAGCCGCTGCTGACCTCTGGTGAGGTGGTGCTTAGACAGTGAACGCCATCTATGGAACGAAGAGATGGACGTTTGTGTCTAAGCTAGTAAGTGATGTTTCCTAGTGATCCCATGTAGTGTCCCCAGTACTGATGACGTGTCTGCTTTCAGAGTCATCCTAGGACGGCTGTGAGGTACGTTGAATCAGTCTACCCAAGGTAGCCAAGGTCTCTTCACTAGTCTGCTTTGTAGAAGCTGTAAGCCACCCCCGGACGACCTCTGCTGAGTGTGTGATTGCCTGCCTGAGGAGTGGCATTAACGGGATTCGCCGTATCCGGGGCTGGTTGGTGGAAGAGACAACCCACTGTGGTGCCAACCGAGGAGAGTGACCAGCGAGTCACACGAGGCTTAGGGCTAGGGCTCGCAACCCTAGTATTAGTCGTGGAGTGGCCTAACAGCGAGGCTGACTAGTACCTGCCAGCTACAGGCTGGACTGTGGTTGTAGGCCATCACGACGAGGCACCCAGTGGGATTGTAATTTGGCTGGCCTGTGGCCAGGGTAGATTCATCGTGGGTTCTGGGCCACAGAAGAGGAAACCAGGAAAGGCTACGCAGAGTGAGCGTCGCCAAGTGATCAGTGTCTTCAGAGGAAGACGAAGATGTATATACTGTGTAGTAATAATTCCCTTTTGTGATTTTAATTTACATACGGAGGTGGGAAAGGAATATATATATAAATTAGTATACTTGTGTATTTAATGTACCTCCCCCGTTGATTTTACTTGCATTACGGAGCTCACCCCTTGAAAGCCTCTACTAACTTGGGGCCGGATACCCAAAAAACTAATACCATCAGAAAAGAACCCGGTTGCGTCCCAGTAGGGCCGTAACATTATTGGCATCCCCAGCGGGATCCGACCCCTTGTCAAGTATGTTTGACAGGGGTGGTGACGTAGTGCAATCCCCTGTGAATAATTCCCCTGTTTGTAATTATTAGGACGTTATACGTCCTGTTCAGTGTAGCGTGATCACGTGCAGTATTGGCGAGTGCGGTGCTCAGTGTGATTAAGTGCAATATTGGCGAAGTACAGTGCTCGGTGTGTTAAGTGCTCAAGTGAAGCGGTGTGTTAAGTGTTCATGCACCACTTAAGTGACAATGGCGGAGAAAGTGACTATTGAGGATCTGGACGATGTTCAGGACTTTCTGAACAACGAGGACTGTCTTGCCAGATTGAAATATCTGGGAAAGCAAGAACTTGTGCTAGTGAGTGCCTATCTGGAGATCAAAATATGTGAAAGTGATTCCCGTGTTGAGATCTTGTGAAAGGTTCACAAACATTTGAAGGCCGGGGAGAAGCAGGAAAGGGAGGCACAGAGTACAAAGGAAAGTGAAGTGGTAGTTGCCACTGAAAAGGAAGATAAAGGTAGTGACGGTGAAAGTGATGCAGGTGAACTGAATATAAGTTTTCTAACTGTCAGAATGCGTGCCTTAGAAATAAATAGTGAGATAGAGTGGAAGAAGTTAGAAATAGAACGGGAAATTAAAGAAAAGGAAATGGCAATGAAAGGAAAGGAAATAGAGAAAGAACGAGAAATAAAAGAAAAGGGAATGGAAATGAAACGTTTGGAATTACAAGAAAGGAAAGAAGAGCGAGAAAGAGAAGAAAGAAGAGAAAGAGAGAGAGAGAAGAACGAGAAAGGGAAGGAAAGGCAACACGAGTTAGAAGTGCTACGATTAGGTGGTCAGAGGAAAACAACGGAAACAAGTAGTTTCGATCCGGTAAGAAATATAAAGATGGTCCCAAAATTCAACGAAAAGGAAGTTTCGAAGTTCTTCGCTGCCTTCGAGAAGGTTGCTGCCTCTTTGGCTTGGCCAAAGGAGAATTGGGCCATCATGATACAGTCCGTCTTAACTGGGAAGGCCCAAATTGCCTACTCCACGTTGTCCCTTGATGACTCCAGTGATTACAACAAGGTGAAAAAGGTAGTGCTCATGGCTTACCAGTTGGTGCCTGAGGCTTATAGGCAGAAGTTCAGGAACCTGAAGAAGACCTCGGAGCACACGTTCACCGAGTTTGCGACCATCAAGGAACGGCTTTTTCAGGAGTGATGTGCTTCTCGGAAGGTGAAGACGAAAGAAGACCTCGAGCAGCTCATACTGTTAGAGGATTTCAAAGACTGCCTATTAGGGGATCTGAAGACATACTTAGAGGAACAACAGATGGAGACCTTAAGTGCAGCAGCCGCTATGGCTGAAGAATACGTCTTGACGCATAGGCCTTCTGTTAGGTATGTCCCAAAGACCTACTCAAGATATTCGGCCAAACATAAACCTGAGGATAAGACCTCGTAGTGCCGCCAAGTCAACTTCAGATAGTCCTAGGAGGTTTAGTCCAAATTAAGGACATAATGTGTTGGACCTGTGGAAAGAAAGGGCACATCGCTGCTAGGTGTCGTAGCAGAGCGGGTAACAATCCACGTAGGGAAGTTATGCTGGTATGTAGTATAGTACCACCGATGGCCACCCTAGAGAAGAGGAAAGAGTTGTTCGCCTCATATACTCCACAAGGGTATGTATCAAGTGACCACTTTGGTAAGCCCGCGGTAGTACTCAGAGACAGTGGAGCTGCCCAGTCTCTGATTTTGGAAAAGTCATTACCTGAAGGTGTATCAGCGAATGGGACACAGAAGGTAATCCTAGGTGGTTTTCCTTCCACATTGTATACGTTGCCCTTTTGATAAAGGTGCATTTAGAGTCCCAACACTTCAAAGGCGAGTGTAAGTTAGCTGTGGTGGACAGTCTTCCCATAGAAGGAATTGACGTTATTTTGGCCAATGACTTAGCCCTAGGTTTGTTACCTAACCATACCCTGGTCATGGAAGATCCAGTGTGTGAAGAGACAAGTCCAATTGCGGTAGTGCAAACAAGGTCTCAGGCTCAATTCCAGGTACCATCAGATTTAAATGCTTTGTTTGACTCTCCTCCTATCCCACAGGTTACGAGTAGCCATTCACCTGACCCGCCAGTCCCGATGCCAGTTCCTGAATGCTGGACTCGAGCCAGTCTGCTAGAAGTGCAGAGGAAGGACCCTCAAGTACAAAAGTTGGCTAATACCATAGAGTCTCCTACGAAAGGAGGTGATCTGTACATCTGGTCGAATGAAGTACTATGTCGCAGGTGTCCACCGAAATACCCCCAGTCAACTGAGGTTGGTAAGCGGATAGTCGTCCCAGCCGTGTTCCAATCTAAGCTGTTAGAAACGGCTCATGCCAATAGATTTGCTGGACATGGTGGGGTTTCGAAAACCTTTCATCAACTAGCTAAGTGTTTCTACTGGCCGCACATGAAGAAGGACGTACGTCGCTTCTACAAAACCTGCCACGCCTGCCAGATGGCAGGGAAAGCAAACCAGCCTGTACCTAAAGCTCCTTTATGCCCTATCCCATCCATGGGTGAGCCCTTCGAGCCCCTCATTCTGGATATAGTTGGCCCGCACCCCTTCTACCTCAGGGGTGCAGTATTTGCTCACTATATTAGATCGGGTTAGTAGGTACCCAGAAGCGATCCCTCTTAAGACCATCACAGCTAAGGTCTTGGTGAAACATCTACTCTGGTTCGTCTCGCGATATGGTCTCCCTAAGACCATTCAGACGGATCAGGGATCGAACTTTATGTCCCGTTTGTTTCGCCAACAGATCGCCGACTTGGGAATCCAGCAGACAACCTCCAGCGCCTACCACCCCGAGTCGCAAGGAGCTTTGGAGCATTTCCACCAGACGCTGCAGGGCATGCTTAGGAAGTTTTGCTATGACCGACAGAGTAAGTGGGTTGAAGACCTACCCTACCTCCTATTTGTGGTAAGATCAGTGCCTAATGAATCACTAGGAATCTCCCCATTCGAAATTATTTATGGTCACTTTGTGAGAAGTCCCTTAGAAGTGGCACGAGACCATTGGCTGGACGAGGAGACCGACGTAGACGTTGTGGACTGGCTATCTACAAATAAAGGCAGGTTGTTCTCTGCTTGAGAGATGGCAAAGAAAACCTTAGAGAACACTCAGAAGACCACCAAGAGCAGGTACGATAAGAGGACCAAACAAAGGGATTTCCTGGTAGGGGATCTAGTTTTCGTATGTACTCCTACAGTGACCAGAAGTTTGAGTGCTAAATTTGTAGGTCCTTACCAGGTGTTAAGAAAGGTTACTAGTCACAATTACCTTCTTAACACTCCAGACCGCAAAAAGAAGGAAACTTTAGTTCATGTTAACATGATTAAAAAATATGAGGGCCAAGATACACTCCCAATAACCATGGTGACAACTAAAGATGACATTGAGGAGGATGAGAATGTACTAATTCCGATATTCTGTGTAATTTGCAGGCAAAATTGACGCATGTGAACGGAGGAGATCAACCATCAATGCTGAAAATGATCCGGAGATACAAGACAATCTTCAGAGATGTTCCAGGACTAACATCTGTCCTACAGCATGACGTTGTACTGGAGGAAGGAATCCAGCCTATAAAGCAACACCCCTACCGACTCAATCCCCTAAAGAAAAAGGTGGTGGAAGATGAGGTGGAGTACATGTTGAAACACCATCTGATAGCCCCAAGCACAAGCCCATGGTCATCCCCGATACTACTAGTGCCCAAACCTGGTAAGATATACCGTTTCTGTATTGATTATCGCCAGGTGAATAAGGTCACAGTAGCTGATACCTATCTTCTCCCCAGAGTAGAGGAATGTCTCGATGCCATAGGCAAAGCTAGCTACCTGACGAAATTTGACCTATTTAAGGGCTATTGGCAAGTTCCCCTCACGGAGAGGGCCAAACCCATCTCTGCGTTCGTGACTCCCGACGGCCTGTTTGAGAGATGTCAGGTGATGCCGTTTGGGATGAAAAACGCAGCATCCACCTTCCAGAAGCTGTTGGGTATTGTGCTGCGTGACGTAGAAAACACCTTGGTCTACATCGATGATGTATTAATATATGATGTTAATTGGCAGGACCATCTACGTCACATAGAGAACTTCTTCGAGGCCATGCTCCAGTCAGGGTTGGTAGTCAACCTGCACAAATCTGAGTTTGCCAAAACCTCTGTCATCTTTTTAGGTCATAAGGTAGGAGGAGGATGGATTGCGCCAAAGGCCAGCAAGATAGAGGCAATAGTCCAGTACCCTACACCAGCCACCAGGAAGGACATCTTGCGTTTCCTTGGTATGGCTGGTTTCTACCATAAGATTGTCCGTAACTTTTCATCCATAGTCCCCCCTTCCTGACAAATCGTTTGAGGAAGGGTGTGAAGCTGTCATGGGATGAACATTGCCAGGAAGCCTTTGAGAGCCTCAAGGCGATTCTAATCTCTTCTCCAATCCTCAGGTCCCCGAGTTTTGAGGATAGATTTATCCTAACAATCGACGCTTCCGACTATGGCCTGGGGTCCATATTATCTCAGAAGGATGAAAAAGGGGTGGAACATCCTGTAGCCTACCATTCTAAGAAGTTTACCCCCAGTCAGCTCAACTATTGCGTCATAGAGAAAGAGACGTTTGCTTTAATCAGTTCAGTCCAACACTTTGAAGTGTATCTAACTAGTAATAGTCATCCTATCCTAGTACGAACTGACCACAACCCTCTAAAGTTTCTCGCCCAGTTTAAACAGAAGAATCTTCGACTCACCAGATGGAGTCTATATCTGCAACTATATCCCCTCCAGATTGAGCACATCAAAGGAGTGATAACGTTGTAGCTGATGCATTGTCACGCATCTGAACAACTGATTAATTTGGTTTGTTTCCTTTATTGTTTTTAGAAACCCAAACCAAATTCTTTTGGTGGGAAAGGCTACCCAGAGTGAGTGTCGCCAAGTGATCAGTGCCTTCAGAGGAAAACGAAGATGTATATACTGTGTAGTAATAATTCCCTTTTGTGACTTTAATTTACATATGGTCGTGGGAAAGGAATATATATATATATATATATATAAATTAGTATACTTGTGTATTTAATGTACCTCCTCCGTTGATTTTACTTGCGTTACGGAGCTCACCCCTTGAAAGCCTCTACTAACTTGGGGCCGGATACCCCAAAAAACTAATACCATCAGAAAAGAACCCGGTTGCGTCCCAGTAGGGCCGTAACAGAGGGAGAGGGAGGGAGGGAGAGAGAGAGAGAGAGAGAGAGAGAGAGAGAGAGAGAGAGAGAGAGAGAGAGAGAGAGAGAGAGAGAGAGAGAGAGAGAGAGAGAGAGAGAGAGAGAGAGAGACCTGGACAATGCTGGGAACCCCTTTCCAATACTATCCTATAAAAAAGAATGTCTGTCTGTTTCTCTTGCTTGCCTTTCAAAATTTATCTCCAGACTTTGCAGGGGGGTAAGGGACAGACATAGGCTGGTCGGGGAACCTTGCCTTATTATGATTTCGGGGTTCAGTGTCCCTGCGGCCCGGACCCCGACCAGGCTTCCTCAGGCTTAAATTAAATTCGTTAAGAAATATTAGCATTTCTAAACACCCCCTTGGTCATAGGTATTGAGACTTGCGAGGAGACAAGTGTGAAATATTGCGTGTGACTAATGTGAAGTTGTTACTGAAAAAAAACATGGAAATAGGAAGATTAGAGAAAGAAAAGCAAAGCCTCTGAATCTGATATATTTCTTCAGTGGATCTTTTGAGGGGAAGCAGGTAGGTAGGTCGATGAGATAGCTCGAGGGAGAGATAGCTAGATATTGATAGAAATAGAGATAAAGATAATTACAGGTTGGTAGAAATAATGATAATTACAGGTAGGTAGTGATAAAGGTAAGTACAGATAGGTAGAGATAAAGATAGGTAAAGATCTTAAGAGATAGAGATTAGGTAGAGACGGAGATAGATCTAGAGATAGAAAGGGGAGACAAACATAGAGATCCAGGCATCCTCGGGTACTACCATAGTATATATAACAAAAATAAAAATAAATTGGAGAAGAAAAACGAGTGTTATCTGGACTTTCATCCCTGGGAGACTAGATAGCGCACAAGTACTGCACAAGCAGAGGAAGGTCAGGATAGCAGTGCAGATACTTCACAAGCAGAGGAAGGTAAGGGATCAGAGGATACTGTACAACAAGCCAGGGGGCCAGATTCACGAAGCAGTTACGCAAACACTTACGAACCTGTACATCTTTTTACAATCTTTGGCGGCCTTGTTTACAATTATTAAACATTTAATGAGCTCCGAAGCACCAGGCGGCTGTTTATAACAATAACGACAGTTGATTGGGAAGTTTTCATGCTTGTAAACTGTTTAATAAATGTAACCAAAGCCGTCAAAGATTGAGGAAAGATGTACACGTTCGTAAGTACTTGCGTAACTGCTTCGTGAATCTGGCCCCAGGTTTTTGAGGCAAGAAGGACTCGAACAACAAACACCTCATGCATAAGTAAAAATGATCACGGGAAAACAGGAACCAATATTTCGAAGGGGAAACCAAGGCATTCTTGCAGAGATGAGTACTGAGTAGCATTAAGGTTATGTTCGCCAATGAAGATGCAATTACAAATAAAGGTGTAGGGTTGGAGGTATAGAAGGCTGAATAACACCCACACATTATATAGCAATAACTGAAACGAAACTAAAGAGTGTTATAAAAATATTGCAATCTTCTCACAAGGATATCAAGTAATAAAATAAGACGGTGGTGTAGGTGGGGTAACCAACCACTACAATCTCCGAGGTGATTGTAGCCAGGGTAATGCTATAGTCACACTGGAGCTGTGAGGAAGTATAAGTATTAGAAGGAACAAGTAAGCAAGAGCACACACTAGCAATAGCAACAGTTGGTGACAAGAAGGTAGTAGTAGTAGTTGAAGCGAGGAGTTACAACCCATCGCTAAAAAATACAAGGCCTATAGAAAAATATGACAGATGCAATGAAACTTGCCTAAAGGTAATGTAAAAAGCACCAATGGTGGCAAGGGGGATCCAGGGCTAAGAATCTTATAGTTGCGAAGTTCAAATACAGAGAAATAGACTGAATAAAAAAGGACCCCCCCCCCCCTCCACAAGGGGCATGAAAATGGAGAACAAAACTGGTAGATACGGGACAACACTTCCTGAAGCAACATATTACAGAAGCAACGAGTCAGGGATCTACCAGCAACACTAGACATGGTATTTACCCAAACTGTCCCAGATATTAAGATAATAGTGTACGAGATGCCCTCTACTGCCAGTGACGACTGCACTATCATGCTAGAGAACATAATGAAACTAAAGGAATATGATTAACCAAGGAACACATTGACGAAGAAGATATATTAGAGACGTTGGGATTTACGTGAAAGTGAGGGACTATCTTAGTGAAGTCCAGTGGGGAAGGGAAATCAACAATAGGATTATGGAATTAATTTATCAGAAATGTTCATATGTAATGGAGAAGTTCATCCCATTCAATAGGGAGATGGACGAGAAAAGAGAAGTATACTCCTGGTTCAATAGGGAATGTAGAGAAGCAAAGGAAAGGACCAGGAAAGTACAGAAACTGAGAAGCAATTTAAAAACGACAATACAGCAAAGGTTAAGGCCCATCTAAAGCTGTTCTATAGCCAGATAAAGAGGAAATCATAAGGAATTGACATGTGATGAGGTTGGAGAGACATGGTAGAATGCTCACGGAAAATGACAAGGAGGTCTGTGAAACACTCAACAATAGATTTTAGGAGTCTTTAAGAACGAGCAAGTGTGGCGACCAGGCTAACGAGATGAAATACTAAGGTATCACTGGACGAAAAATGAGTCAACGTTGAGAACATTAGTAAACACCAGGATGAATTAGACACAACAACATCAATAGAACCAGGCCAATTATCACCATGGCGGTTGCAAGAGGCTGCAGAAGTACAATGTCACTCGTTGACTACAATTTTCAATAAAACATTTGAGACTGGAAAACTTCCAGAATTCTAGACAAAAGGCAAACATAGTTTTTGTATTCAAATGTGTGAAGACAGAAGAACCTAAATTACTCTCCAATGTCGCTGACAATATTCTGTGTAAAGTGCTGGAAAAAAGTAATCAGGTTGAGAATAAGTAAACATGTGCAGAGGATAAACGTTGTAGCGAAGATGCAACATGGATTGAAACAGAGAAAAGACGTGCCTAACAAACTTGATAGAGTTCTATGAAAAGGTTATTAAAATAAATAATGAAAAGAAAGGCTGGGAAGGGAATATTTGTCGAGATGGTTAAAAATCTTTAAGTGCAGTTGCTAATGAAAGGCTGGCATACAAGATGAAGAAGGAAGCTGTGATAAATGAAGAAACAGCTCTGGATAAAGTACTACCTGAATGACAGAAAACAGAGTCAGAGACGAGGGTTCGAGTTGGAAGGAGGTAACAAGTGGAATTCCCCCAAGGATCCTCGGACCTCCCTGCTGTTAACAATTGTTGTGAATGACCAACCTGATGGAGTAAGTTTGACATGTCAATGTTCCCAAAAGGCTGACGCAAATAAAGAAAGTAAACACCGAAGGTGACTGTAGAAATTTGCAGGATGACATTGACAAACCCCAGAAATGGCAAACATGTGGTTGCTAGAATTCAATATTAATAAATGTAACTTAATGGAGATGGCAAAATGAGAAAGGAGTCTAGAAGGTATCTACACCATAAATGAAAAAACCTACATGAGTGGGAAAGAAAAAAGGAGTTTGGAGAAGATATAATTCAAACACTGTCTCGACCAGAGGCACACATTATCAGGGTAACAAATTATGGGATGCTGCTAAACATTATAATGATATTAAGAAACATTAATCAAGGCTGGTTATTAAACCAACGCTGGAATAAGCAGCACCAGCCTGGAGTCTGCACCTCGTGAAACAAAACCAGAATTTACAAAGTACAAAGTTTTGCAACAGGATTAGTACCTGAGCTAAGAGAGATAAGCTCTTTAATTATTTTTAATTCACTGTGTTGGGGGACAGGAAGCCAGAGTGTATTCATTCAGAGGTTCCCCCCCCCAGGGTAGAATTATTGACCCCGCGCAGGATGCAACCCCACAACAAGCTGACTAACTCTTGATTACTTACTTGCTGCTAAGTAAACAGACAATTAGGTGAAAGGAAACGTGCCCAACCATTTGTGTATCGCCCTGGATTCGAACCCGGAATTCTTGATTGTGCGTCGAGAACGAACCCGAGTGTACTACCGGGAACCTGTCTATGAAGACAGGTTCAGGAAATTAGATTTCAAATCCCCGGATGAGAGAAGAGAGAGGGTGGTTATGATCGTAACATACAAAATACGGAGAAAAATTGATAACGTGGACAAGGACAGCCTTTTTAAAGGGAGAAGAAGCAGGACAAGAAGATATAGGTAGAAGTTTAAAACGCAAATGAGTCGAAGAGACGTACGAAAAAATCTGGTACCCTATACAGATGGTCAACAAGTGGAATGATTTGGAAGAGGAAGTTGTAGAAACCCCTTCCCTCCAGCCACAACTTTAACGTTAGATTCCATTTAGAATTCGAAAATCAGAATAGATAAATTATAGATCAACAGGTACAACAATGTTAATTAAAGGGGATGAAGAACTAGACCTCACTTCCCCGTAGTCAGTGATAGGTAAGTACTGATAGGTAAATACACCTTATAGCACTCACACAAGCCACAATGAGCAAAGAAGTCCAAGATAACCTTTATGTAAACTTTACTTCACATAAACTAAGCGAATACTCCATAACAACACAGAACCACACACTGCCAGAGTAGTTAGTAAATAATGCACTGTAACACCATAAGACTGTTTAGTTGGATTTAGTTAATACATGCATAGTACATGAGCCAGTCAGACAGGATTTTGAGAGGCGTCAGGGTGTCTGAGCCATACTCACACCTCTAGAGTGTTAATGACGACAAACTGACCAGTGGTCAGGTCGTGTGACTTTACCTTGCTTCTGCTAAACTAATAATTGCAGCCAGGTAGCCGGGTGTGTATTTCAAACAAGCCGCCCGTTAAGGCGTGGCTTGGTAGATGGTCTGGGGCTATCTATTTAGTTGGTGGAGTTAGCTCCCAGATTCCCAATAAATACCCAGGGAACTGTATATTCGAGAGCCTAGCACAGCATCAACAGAAAACAGAACAGACTGGGGGTGGACAACTGAACATCAGCCAGTCTAGGCTGTCAGGCTGGGTGGGGACTCTGCCTCCACCCCATCTCTACCCAGATTAGGCTCAGACTCTTGATGAGTTGAACCTTAGGGTGACTTATTTCGTGTTTCCCAAACTTTAAGGTGTTGTGTGATTAGCAGGGGCAGAGAGTCATAGTGCCCTCAAGGTCTTGTGTGGTGACTCACATTGGTTATTAATCTGGACAGTGTCAACATTAAGGAAAATTGCTTGAATTATGAATCTTATCATGTTAAATATACTTGATTAACTTACTTTTAATCTGACTTTAATTGTGTTCCCTAGATCTTGGATTTTCTGATATATTGCAAATTAAGCGTAGAACACTCATGAGTTTATTGCCTTAAGGAATCTTGCATGGAACAAGATACATGATTCCAGTTTATACATGCTAAAGTAACATTGATAACAGCTTAAAGTACAGACGAGTTCCATTCCTTGTCTTGTATGTAATGAACTAGAATGGATGGTAGCAGCCCTTTCTACCTCTACGTCTATCTTTTCTACTTCACTTTCTACTATCTACCCTTATGCTTCTACCTTCTACTTTCAACTCTTCTCTAATTTCTACTTCCCCCAATGATCCCAATATCTTCCTCCCTCTAACTTTCCCTTTTACCTGACCACTCCTGCCTTACTCCCCCCTCTTATCACTCTTCCTGACCAACCCCGCTACTCCCTTACTACTTCCTCACTCCTCCCTCACCCTTTCTCTACCTCCCTCACCCTATACCTGATTGTTGTTTTTTTTATTGTTGCCGCCGAAGGCGGCTAGTTTATTGTGCATCCCATACTCATCCTGTGAGCGGTAGCGCAAAAGCATTACAAAGGGCACAAAAGGTCTTTATCAGACCTCATCTTAGATTATTACATAAACAATTTCATCTATCCTTCACACCTTATAGTTACAATGTCAGCTAGTTACAGAGAAAGTGCTATTTCAAGAGCTATATATTTACATTAAGTCATCATACATTAATGGTAGGTCTTATCGCTAATACATAATAGTTTGACCAATGGGGATATTACAGAGTCGTAGGGGTGCTTCTGTTTATTATTAGTCCTCACAATACACTACTTGTTTCTGAATCCTATATGTCGTTCATCTACTGGAAGCGAAATATGGATACAGTGCAAGGATTTCAGGTAATTTATCCATGGTAATAAGATAGGTTGCCATATCATACAGAGTGAGCTTAGATTTATCTCTAAATGGCTCAATTTCACTACAATCCAAGATATAGTGTTGGAGTGTGTGGCCCGGTCTTTGTCCACACACTTTACACTTTACTTCATCTAGATCCCTATACAAGCCGAACTGCCAGAGATACTTGTAGCCAAGTCTTATACGAGCTGTGACAACATCTGTTAGTCTACTGACTTTGTTACTTGCCCCATACACATGTTTTACTTCATACATTTCATAGTGATGAACTATGGACCTCCTAGTTTGCACAGTTCTACTTTCTTCAAATTCATCCAGGAGTTCTCGTCTAATGACACTTTTAAGGGACCTATTTGATAACTCAAGATTCAGTTCGATACTGTCTTTATTTACTGCAGCCTTAGCAAGGGCGTCAACTTTGTCATGTTCCTGCATGCCAATGATACCCTCACCAATTAAATCATTATTCTTTTCTTAGCATTTTCATTACACCCCTGTTCACCCTAGGAAGTGATGTGGTGGATGCTGACTCCATACATAGTTTCAAATATAGATATGGCATCTGGAGGTTATCTGGAGATGATTTCGGGGCTTTTAGTGTCCCCGCGGCCCGGTCCTCGACCAGGCCTCCACCCCCAGGAAGCAGCCTGTGACAACTGACTAACACCCAGGTACCTATTTTACTGCTAGGTAACAGGGGCATAGGGTGAAAGAAACTCTGCCCATTGTTTCTCGCCAGCGCCTGGGATCGAAGCCAGAACCACAGGATCACAAGTCCAGCGTGCTGTCCGCTCGGCCGACCGGCTCCCTTCCGGCATAGATGGAGAAGCTCAGGAATATGTACACCAATATATTGGCAGTTGAGAGGCGGGACCAAAGAGCCAGAGCTCAACCCCTGCAAGCATAACTAGGTGAGTACATGACAGTGTAGTCAACAATGAGTCAGGACAATGCAACTCATCTTTCCTAAAGAAGCCGTCTTTCTTCTTCTGAGCGCTCAAATAAATTTCAGGATTTTTAATGCTCCTATTTTTCATTGATGAGAAAGATGTGTGCTCGATCACCTAGAAAAAACAATGAATAAATTACTAAAAATAATCTTACTTCTACAATAAAACTCAAATAATTTAACTATCATCATTATATCATGTTTAGACTGATATAATTATTGTTAAGATAAAGTGTTCCAAGACACCCTGAGAGCTAATCCTGCCTCATTGGTGCAATATATAGCATTCGTTATTATTAGTTAATAATAATGAATAATAATTAATAATGAATTAATACATTAGTACACCTGACTACCACTCTCCATCAATTGGACCTCACCAACTTTCTCATTACCTGAACTTGACTAAGACTCAGGTAATGTCAACCTGAGTTGACCTTAGTACTTGATCACGAACTAACTTGACCCAGTCCCAGAACGTGGCTAGTTATCTCCATCCCATGAACTAACTCAACGTGGCTAGTAATCTCCACCCCATGAAGTACCTCAACGTGACTAGTAATCTCCACCCCATGAACTAACTCAACGTGGCTAGTAATCTCCACCCCATGAACAAACTCAACGTGACTAGTAATCTCCACCCCATGAGGTAACTCAACGTGGCTAGTAATCTCCACCCCATGAAGTAACTCAACGTGACTAGTAATCGCCACCCCATGAACTAACTCAACGTGGCTAGTAATCTCCACCCCATGAACAAACTCAACGTGGCTAGTAATCTCCACCCATGAAGTAACTCAACGTGGCTAGTAATCTCCACCCATGAAGTAACTCAGCGTGACTAGTAATCTCCACCCCATGAAGTAACTCACGTGGCTAGTAATCTCCACCCCATGAACTAACTCAACGTGACTAGTAATCTCCACCCATGAAGTAACTCAACGTGGCTAGTAATCTCCACCCCATGAAGTAACTCAACGTGACTAGTAATTTCCACCCCATGAACAAACTCAACGTGGCTAGTAATCTCCATCCCATGAAGTAACT
Organism: Procambarus clarkii; assembly: GCF_040958095.1. Classification (NCBI taxonomy): domain Eukaryota; kingdom Metazoa; phylum Arthropoda; class Malacostraca; order Decapoda; family Cambaridae; genus Procambarus; species Procambarus clarkii. Next base: position 42,128 of record NW_027189577.1, read on the forward strand.
CAACGTGACTAGTAATCTCCACCCATGAAGTAACTCAACGTGACTAGTAATCTCCACCCTGTGAACTAACTCAACGTGGCTAGTAATCTCCATCCCATGAAGTAACTCAACGTGACTAGTAATCTCCACCCCCATGAACTAACTCAACGTGGCTAGCAATTGTTGGATATTTCCAACACCGAATACAGCATTGTTGTATTCTCATTACTTATTACTAACCATACTAAATATTGTAGTAAGTAAAGTTAACAACTCGTAGAATTCTCATGTACTAATATTTCATCTGTGCAGTAGGCTAGAATTCTCACGTCACCTGACGCCAGTATTGCGTAGATTTCATTACAGTAAACACATTATATCCAATTTGTGTGAGAATTAAATACGATTCTCCATAATTAAAGCATTCTGTATGACAACTGATTGCAGACGAATTGTTCTCTAACTAAAAAGCCGAATAGAGCGTTAGAATCATAGCGTCTACCTCGCGATAGAGTTAACGTCATCAATGAATGCCATGGGGAGACATTAATTCCTCTCCCTTATATCTTTACTATTCTTAAATTAGTAATATTAATAATTTGTTCCTCTAAATAATAAACCCGTCCAGTCTTTAAAGTTTTAAGCGCGAATGCGAGAAATATGAATGTTCGAGACAATAATTTGTGTTATGAACGTCGACTCGGCGTGGGTTGGAGGGACGCCATCCTCCTCAGTACGCGGACACGTGCAGAGCCGAAAGGAGGCAAACTGCGCTTACCGTACTCATAAAAGACGCCATTGTCCAGCAAATAGGACAGGTGTTCCATCCTCAGATGAAAGCCGCCACTGTGAGGCGTGAACGACCTTGCAGATAATATCTTCAACTAGTGCTGGTGTTAAATAAGGGACCCCTTGACTTGGTTCCTGACGACACGTGATCAGCCAGCTTGAAACGCATCACTATCCAGGATAGGTTCACCGGAGCCTGGGATGCGAAATTACGGCAATCTTAATACTTATACAGTGCCCACAGCTAAGTACCTTTATTTGATGCATCATTTACAGGTTGATAATAGCAGGGTGATTGTTCGTTACGAGCGGATAACACCTAATAACAGGTGATTAGAATTTCATCTGTAAATCTAATATTTTGAATATAATTGAGTAGTTAAATCAATTGCTACTGGTAGTTATTTATCTTGCAGCCGAGAGACGAATTCCTCATGCTGCTTCTCCATGTTAACCGTACCATTCGTCAGTGTACCGACTGGAGATTAAGAGGACTTCCATGGTTATCTAAAGGAATCTGCTCAAGCTAAGATTATTTCTTTTTATCCATTCCTTTGCAATTTGATTTATTCAGAATGTTTTGATATTAATGTGTGATTTACTGTAACTCATTATGCTCATATTCATGTTCTTCTTTATGTGAATGATATTTATTCAATTATTTATAGGATTAGATTATTATTAATTGAATTAGTGAACGAACCACACTGATTCCTGGACGTACTTACCTCCAGTAATAACCCCCCAATGTAGGTGTTTGAGGTTTGTTTCTTTAATAATACAGCCCATTAATTATCTTATGATCATACTTTCTAGTTATATCCATAGTCACTGGTTTCTCTAGAATTTTTAATGATCAGAAATTCTCAGTTTCCCTCTTTACTTTAAAAGCGGGTGGTCCTTCGTAATTTAATTTACTACTTTAATTATTAATTAATCAGAATCAAGCCCAAATATCCCACATTATGGTCCTTATCGAACCGGATAGGCATTAAATTTATAATTAAAATATTAACCATTAATAACTAATCCTTGTGTGATAGAAGCTAGACTAACTATTTAATTAATTGTGTCAACTAACATTGTAACACATTAGTTAGCCTAGATCACACTAACATATTGCTACTTTTACCTCATGTATAAAGTGGCTTTAGTGGGTCATAGCCAATTACCCACAACACTTAGACCTATACCTCACACCGAGGTGAGAATCTTTAGGTCACCAGGAGCAACAGCTCATAACTTTTACAATAACACCACCCTAACACCTGCGTTAGAGTGGCCTCACCACCATAACCATTATATACTTAGGTAATGACATCCACCCCACTCGTCATCCAGCCGAGGTGATCAAACACCTCAAAAACATAATTTCTTCTTTCAAGCTCATCAGTGAATCAGTAGTATTCACATTAGTGGAACCTCGCCAACCAAGCAAGATAATCGTTGGGGAGTAACTCCGGAATACTACCTGAGAGCTGCTAAGTACATAAATTTCAGGCTGAAAAAACGAGTGAGATTGGATGCCACATATATCCAATTTACAGCCAGACCTTACAGACAGAACCTGACCAGAGACGGTGTACATTTGTCAGGGGAATCTAGGTTGCATGTGGTTGACAAGTTAATTAACACCATCAACCATCACAAAAGGCTGTGGCTAGCAAGCCAAACTTAACTGTACATAATTGTTCACCTGTGTGTGCAAGAGCACTCTTATAAAACAAAAAACCCAAAAATACAGCACAACTATTTACTTTACTGCACCATAATAATCTTTACCCATGTTATTAGGTAGAATTTAGGCTGAGATTGTGCTGAATTTGGTACAAGCCCAGACTAAATAATTTATAGTTCTTAGTTAGGAAATTATTACGACTAGATCTAAAACTAGTCAGTGTTGTGTATTATATTATTTGTGCTGACCCTCTATAGGGTGGGATAAATTTTGAGATAACTCTGATTGGAGTGTCTCCATAATATTTCTCTTGTATGCATTATTTTGTGTATCTATTTTGTGTATTGCTGGATTATCTCCATTAACTCTGATGGTAATAAGGATGAGCTAACCAGACGAGAACTAGTGGTGGAGTTCAGACAGTACACAAAATATCTAGCTATTTGTTGTTAGGTAGGGTAGGTACATTCAACCTCAAGTGAGGTAAAATATAAAGTAGTCACCTTAATTTGGGCTACAATTAATGTTACCTGTTCACTAATGAACAAGTATCCAAGCTTCATTAGTAATACATACCCTAACACTGTGAAGTTTGAACCTAAGCCCAACATGGCTACTCCTGAACAATTGAGGAGAACCTACATTGGCCTTAAAGGTCACTTGACCAGATTAATTAATAAGGCTGATGACTTAACTAAAGATAATCCCATTGACTCTTATCACTTAGAGTCAACAGTTAGATTGGCTGATCTGAAATTTGATCAAGTCAGAACTGCAGGTCAATCTTATCTTGATCTGCTAAATACTGTAGAAATTGATCCTGATGAAGTAAGTCAAATAGTAACCGACATCTCCCAATATGAAGAGGAGACTCGTGATAAAATTTTCAGGCTATCCTAAATTAGCCAAACAGTCTGGAGCCAATGCCAGCAACACTGGGTCTCACTTCAATAATCACTTACCTGAGGTTCGTTTACCTACTCTAGACTTGCCCACCTTTTCAGGATTAGATACAGAAAATTGGGATAATTTTTGGACTTCCTTTGAAGTTCACATCCATAAGAAACAGTCTCTAGACAAAGTTTCTAAATTTTCATACCTACTCAGTCTTCTCACAGGAGAGGCTAAAAAGGTCATACATAACCTTACTCTTAATGAGAGTAATTATGAGGAAGCTATAAAACTTCTGAAGTTGAACTATTGCAACAAAGAGTTAGTATAGCTACCCTTTATTATCAATTGCTAGATCTGAATGCACCAAAACAGTAGACCAGAGTCACTTCAAAGCTTCAGACTAGAAGTAGAGTCTCTAGTAAAGGCCTTAGGTACCAAGGTTAATATACCTAGTTCTGAATGGTCTATCAAGCTATTGTTACAGAGGAAATTACCTCGAAACGTCTTGACAGAGCTCTGCTCACATTATAATACTGAGTTTCTTTACTCTCGATCAGATTTTCGAGGGGTTGAGGATCAAAGTTAATAGGTTAAAGACTCATGACAAAATTAAACCTGAGTCCAAACCAATTAATACTGATATTTCAGTCAAACCTAAACAGACTCCAAGTAAGTCTAATAAATATAAATCCAAACCTACTCCATCCACCAGGAAAAGAAGTGGAAATGTAGGTACCTATTCAGTATCTCATTCAGAGATAACCAATGACTTGTCTACTAAAGAGACTAAGTCTATTAACCAGAGAAAGTGTCTGTTCTGCAATCAGGAACACACCCACTTACCAATGCTCTGCTTATCCTACGTATAATGCTAGAGTTAAAAGGTTACAGGAACTGCACAAATGCACTAAATGTATGGGTTCTCATGTTCCCAAGAAATGTGCAGTACCTTTACGTACTTGCAACCGTTGTAACCAAGGTGTACACCACTACGCCTTATGTAGGAAATCTCCTACACCAACTCTGACCACTGGAGAGAATTTTACTAATTCTACTGCAGTGCAATATTGTAAAGTACATCACGAAGTGAATGTACTTGCTACTGAGTCAGGCAATAGTACTACCTTGCCTACCGCTCAGCTTAAATTAATAAACCGAAGATCTAGAATTAACAGTAGAGGTCTCTTTGACCAAGGTTCCCAAAAAACCTTCATCACACAGCAGTTGGTAGATGATTTAAATTTAAAACCTACCAAAAGTGTGAAGTTAAACATTTCTGCTTTCCTGTCAAATAGTGGACCGCGTGACTACAAGGTAGTTAAATTACTAGTTAGATTAGGATCCTCTGCTAGCCCAATCCATGCGGTGGTAGTGGATAAGATTCCTACGGACCTGCAGGTCACAGGATTAGCTCGCACTGCGAGACACCTTAAGCGAAACCGCATGAGGCTAGCGGATCATAAAATAAATTCCGATTGCCTCACAGATATTGGAATATTAATAGGCGCGGATCATTATTACAAGTTTATCACTGGATGCACTAGGCAACATGGTATGAATTTGTTGTCGTCCGCAGGTGGCAAATTGCTCACAGGAACCCGTGCTTTTCAGACAAGGTCCAGCGCCCACAAACCAACAAACCAATAATGTAATTGTGGCGTGACTAGGCTTAGAGCAGTCACCCCTACGCTTCAGGGAAATAGCCGAGGACATTGAGTCCTGACCCACCAATACATCGTTTGTGGGATTTAGATACGTTAGGCATCATCCCTGAGCAACCAAGTCCTGATAATACATGGACTTACCAGCAATATCTGGATACCGTTGTCTACTCAAATAAACAATACTGGGTAAGACTACCATGGAAGTTAGATCATCCACAACTTCCAGTGAATTATTTTATGGCAGCCTCACAATTGCAGTCTCAATTAACACGACTGCAGAAGCAGCCAGACAAACTAACCATGTATCACCAACTTATCCAACAACAACTTAACAATAAGTTCATTGAAGTTGTTGAACACGATGACCGAAAAACAGGTCATTATTTACCTCACCATGCTGTGGTGAAAGACTCACTGACAACACCTATTCGTATTGTCTTTAATTGCAGTGCTAAAGTAAAGCCTAACAGTGTGTCTTTAAATGAATGTCTCCAAACGGGACCTAGCCTAACACAAAGGCTACATGACGTGTTGTTACGATTTCGCACAGGTATTTTTGCCTATACTGCTGACATCAGCAAAGCCTTTCTCCGAGTAGGATTGCAGGAGGAAGATCGTGACTACACAAAATTCCTCTGGTACAAGGATCCACTGGATCCTAACAGTGAAATAATCACCTATCGGTTTGCCTCTGTATTATTTGGTGCTACGTCCTCACCGTTTCTTTTGCAAGCAACATTAGACACGCATTTGAGGAAATCAGACAGCCCTTATAAGGCAACCATTAGCGACAACTTGTATGTCGACAATTTCCAGGGGACAACTAATGATCAAGCTGATCTGGTAGAAATCTACCATGAGGCTAACCGGGAACTGTTAGGAGCCAATATGCCTCTACAGTCATGGGCCTCAAATAATAAACTGCTTAACCAGTTAATCGAGAAAGAATTTCCCGATTATCAGGTACCCAGTAAATTAAAGGTTCTAGGCGTGGAATGGAACACCAACACTGACGAGATGAATGTCAAGTCAGTGCAAACTGATAACTCAACCCTTACCATGAGAACACTGCTCTCATTTGTCAGTCAACCATTTGACCCTTTAGGCCTACTTAGTCCTATATTAATAAGGGGCAAACTCCTAATGCAGGAGTGCTGGCAACAACATATGGGATGGGATGATCCGTTACCAAGTGAGTTACAAGCCAAATGGCAAATACTCTCAACGGATTTTAATCAGTTAGGTGTTTTGAAATTTCCACGTAATGCTTCAGGACCAAACTTACCCACCAATTTGCACGTTTTCTGCGATGCCTCTGGCAAAGCATATGGCGCAGTAGCCTATTTAGTTAACAGTGCTCAATCAATTTTACTCACATCTAAAGCAAGAGTTGCTCCCATCAAGAAGAGATCCTTACCTCAGATGGAGTTGACTGCATTGCTAGTGGGAGTAAGATTGGCTCATTGCCTGGCAAAAACACTCAATAATATCCACTTTGGTGAGATTGTAGTGTGGTCAGACAACGAGGCAGTCTTACAATGGGTTAGAAACAATAACAACAAAACTCCCCTTACGTCAGCAATCGCGTCAGGGAGATTCATGATTTATCTACTGGATATAAGTTTAGACATGTTCCTACTAAGGACAATCCTGCAGATTATTTATCACGAGGATTGACATTAAAACAACTTGTCAAGTCTTCGCTGTGGTTCAATGGACCTTCATGGCTTGTTGGTGGTCAGTGGCCCAAACAAAAGCCACAAGTCATAGTGACCAGTATCACCACTCCCATGAAGGACCCCGAGCCTCAGCGAACATTAGCCATTAATCCTCATCATTATTCCAACTTAAGCAAATTGTTACGAGTGACTGCACACGTGTTTGATTTCCTCTCTAAAGTAGGAATTCGACACAAATTTCCCAATCCTGTTCACTATTGGATTAAGCGGGCGCAGCAAGAGACTTACGGAAGCGAATTTGAGAATCTTCCGGATAAACTCACTAAGTCTCTGGGCATCTGGTACGATGTCAACACTCATAACATACTACGATGTGGAGGACGTTTGCTACATGCAAAGATTGACTTAGACACTAAGAACCCAATCCTTTTACCTCGCCACCACATCATAACTAAACTTCTTGTCTTACATCACCATCAATATGGTACCCTACATGGTGGAGTTTTAGATACTCTCACCGACCTTAGACAAAAGTACTGGCTTCCTCAAGGTCGTCAGACTGTTAAGACCATTATTAAATCTTGTGTAATCTGTAAGAGATACGACGCTAGAGTCTGTCCTTACCCAGGACCTCCCCCTCTCCCAGAAGAGCGAGTGGTTCATCTTCGTCCATTCGAAACCACTGGAGTTGATTATACAGGAGCCTTACTCCTCACTGGTAACCCAGATAATATACCAGTGAAGGCGTACATTTGTCTCTTTACCTGTGCTACAACCAGAGGCGTGCACTTAGAGGTTACCCCAGACATGAGTGCTGAAGCTTTCATTCAAGCTTTCCGCAGATTTGCTGCCCGACGATCATGTCCTAGATTAATGATATCAGACAACGGATCTAATTTTGTGGCAGGAGAAAGTTGTTTGCGAGAAGTCTGGAACCACCCTGAAGTGCAATCAGTCTTACAAAGAAGACAATGTCACTGGAAATTCATAGCACCAAGAGCCCCTTGGCAAGGTGGGTTCTATGAGCGAATGGTAGGCACAGTCAAAAGGTGTCTAAGGAAAACGTTACACCGACAAAAGGTCAGTTACTCAGAACTCCAAACTATTGTTGTGGAAATCGAGGCGCGAGTCAATAACCGCCCGATCACCTACCTGTCTGATGATTACACCCAGAGAGAACCACTGAGCCCCTCTCACTTGATCCATGGAGGTCTACTGAGCCCTCTCATCCCTTTAGCCGAAGAGGACCCTGTAGACCCGTCCCATGTGACCAGAGGAGACTTGGTGGAAAGCTACCAGCATCTTTCTAGAGTTATTAACAGGTGGAATGAGGTGTGGACTCGAGAGTACCTCACAGCTCTACGAGAGTACCACTATGGAGCTTCGAGTCCTTACAATAAGGTACAATTAAAACCTAGAGACCTTGTACTAGTCGACAGTGATGGACCAAGGTCCGAGTGGCCTATAGGAAAAATTGTCACCATTCACCCAGATCGACAAGGTGTCCTAAGAGTAGTTAAAGTCTTATGCAGAGGCAACACTACTCTAAAAACTTTAGAGAAGCTGGTTCCCCTTGAACTGACTGAACAAGAATATCAGCCAGATCCAGTTTCCCCAGTAATTTCAGAGGACAATGAATTTGTTCCTCCAAGCAACCGTCCCACTAGAGCTGCAGCTCAACAATGTAGGCGGAATTTGCGAGCCTATTATAACTCTGAAGAAGATTAATTTCCTTCACTTCCCACTGAGAAAACTGTGATGATACTACGGTGTGATATCACGTAACGAAACATTACACGTCACTATGACCCAAGATATCACATCACCGTAGATTCTGTTAGTTTAAATTAGGAGAGTTGAATTCTATAAATATTGTGTAGGCTACAAACAACATGTTTCAGTTGACATGTAAATAGCAAGACTCAAATTCTTGTAAGTCCTTGATAAATCCCGGACGTTTGTTATGTGTGTACTAACATACTAACATATTAACATACTAATGTATTAATCTTAATACCACTTCGGGATAGGTCAGTACGACACAGTACACTGCGACCCTAGAATCCGCCCCCCGGAGTTATGTTGGATATTTCCAACACCGAATACAGCATTGTTGTATTCTCATTACTTATTACTAACCATACTAAATATTGTAGTAAGTAAAATTAACAACTTGTAGAATTCTCATGTACTAATAATTCATCTGTGCAGTAGGCTAGAATTCTCACGTCACCTAGACGCCAGTATTGCGTCAGATTTCATTACAGTAAACACATTATATCCAATTTGTGTGAGAATTAAATACGATTCTCCATAATTAAAGCATTCTGTATGACAACTGATTGCAGACGAATTGTTCTCTAACTAAAAGCCGAATAGAGCGTTAGAATCATAGCGTCTACCTCGCGATAGAGTTAACGTCATCAATGAATGCCATGGGGAGACATTAATTCCTCTCCCTTATATCTTTACTATTCTTAAATTAGTAAATATTAATAATTTGTTCCTCTAAATAATAAACCCGTCCAGTCTTTAAAGTTTTAAGCGCGAATGCGAGAAATATGAATGTTCGAGACAATAATTTGTGTTATGAACGTCGACTCGGCGTGGGTTGGAGGGACGCCATCCTCCTCAGTACGCGGACACGTGCAGAGCCGAAAGGAGGCAAAGCTGCGCTTACCGTACTCATAAAAAACGCCATTGTCCAGCAAATAGGACAGGTGTGATCCATCCTCAGATGAAAGCCGCCACTGTGAGGCGTGAATGACCTTGCAGATAATATCTTCAACTAGTGCTGGTGTTAAATAAGGGACCCCTTGATTTGGTTCCTGACGACACGTGATCAGCCAACTTGAAGCGCATCACTATCCAGGATAGGTTCACCGGAGCCTGGATGCGAAAATACGGATCTTAATACTTATACAGTGCCCACAGCTAAGTACTCCTTTATTTGATGCATCATTTACAGGTCTGATAATAGCAGGGTGATTGTTCGTTATGAAGCGGGATAACACCTAATAACAGGTGATTAGCATTTCATCTGTAAATCTTAACATTTTTGAATATAAATTGAGTAGTTAAATCAATTGCTACTGGTAGTTATTTATCTTGCAGCCCGAGAGAAGAATTCCTCATGCTGCCTTCTCCATGTTGAACCGTACCATTCGTCAGTGTACCGGATCTGGAGATTAAGAGGACTTCTATGGTTATCTAAAGGAATCTGCTTCAAGCTAAGATTTATTTCCTTTTTATCCATTCCTTTGCAATTTGATTTATTCAGAATGTTTTGATATTAATGTGTGATTTACTGTAACTCATTATTATGCTCATATTCATATTCTTCTTTATGTGAATGATATTGTATTCAGTATTATTTTATAGGATTAGATTATTATTAATTGAATTAGTGAACGAACCACACTGATTCCTGGACGTACTTACCTCCAGTAATAACCCCCCAACGTAGGTGTTTGAGGCTTTGTTTCTTTTAATAATACAGCCCATTAATTAATCTTATGATCATGATTTCTAGTTATATCCATAGTTACTGGTTTCATCTAGGAATTATTTAATGATCAGAAATTCTCAGTTTCCCTCTTTACTTTAAAAGCGGGTGGTCCTTCGTAATTTAATTATACTACTTTAATTATTAATTAATCAGAATCAAGCCCAAATATCCCACAGTAATCTCCATCCCATGAAGTAACTCAACGTGACTAGTAATCTCCACCCCATGAACTAACTCAACGTGGCTAGTAATCTCCACCCCATGAACTAACTCAACGTGGCTAGTAATCTCCACCCCATGAACAAACTCAACGTGGCTAGTAATCTCCACCCCATAAAGTAACTCAACGTGGCTAGTAATCTCCACCCCCATGAAGTAACTCAACGTGACTAGTAATCTCCACCCCATGAAGTAACTCAACGTGGCTAGTAATCTCCACCCCATGAAGTAACTCAACGTGACTAGTAATTTCCACCCCATGAAGTAACTCAACGTGGCTAGTAATCTCCATCCCATGAAGTAACTCAACGTGACTAGTAATCTCCACCCCATGAACAAACTCAACGTGGCTAGTAATCTCCACCCCATGAACAAACTCAACGTGGCTAGTAATCTCCACCCCATGAACTAATTAAAACTACCAATCCCTGAACATCCATAGATCTGATTGGATTCTTCATCCATAGACTCTCCATCATTGTACCTAAGACTCCTTTTCAGGACCTCACTAAAACTCACTATCTCTGAATTTGACAAAGACTTACCATCGTTGGACCTGAACTGAGACTCTCCATTAATTGACCTAACAAATACTCTACAAGCTGGACCTGAATAAGAGTCTCCATCCCTCCTCTCTACTGTTAAAGTTTCTTACAGTGGAGTTCAGGACATTTAGATCCCTATGCTGTTAAACGTTCGCAAATGTACAGTATTTTTACACTATGGTTGAGAGAGAACAGCTGTGTCCACCCCGTGTCTTCCAGGCGGCTCAGGTGACACCTGTCACTATATACCAGTACCTGGTGGTTTAGGTATAATTGGACAAATGTATTTCTTTCTCAGAGTCTAATAGAATGTAATGTTTGTGAGAGACAAGTTCCCTGTAAACGAAGGTTGCATCATGCCACTTCCTGGCATGATGCTTCAACATAACACTTCATCAACATTTTACTCTCCTAACACTCATATTCTCAAGCTACAACTTCTCATCCCAGTGTCACTAACTACCTCACATCTATGAGGAAATATAGAGGCCTGAAACTGCCCAAAACACACTGTGCTAAACACTAATAAAATCGAGAGTCATATAAAATAACATGTAATAACATAAAACATTTTCCTGTACCATAATAACAACTCTGCTTAGTAACCAAACAAAGTTCAGTAGACTTACATTATCAAGTTGTTGCTGGGTGAGGCGGGTACCCAAGAACTCATTCAGAGTTCTTAGTTCTTTCATTACGTCAGTTTTCAGGTCTTCATAAAAGAGAAAATGCATGTTGGGATGGTCCTTGTTCTTCCACGCCATCTTCACGTGGGGCCAGAATGGGTTGTACAATACTGTCGGCATATGGCAACTTTATAATACTCAGTTATGATTAATATATAGTCAAAATCTCATGCTATTACAATAAGGCTAATAATATTACCTCATAAAGTATGGAAAATAAAGTCTATTTTTATTTACAAAATGTGAAAAAGTTCAAAATAATTATTTTTCATCGACTGCTCTTCATTCTGAGAGATTTTGTTTATCATTTGAACAATATAGGAAGGAACAATATTATCTATGTTTTATGTTCCACGACACAATATTATCTATGCTTCAAGTTCCACGACACAATATTATCTATGCTTCAAGTTCCACGACACAATATTATCTATGCTTCAAGTTCCACGACACAAACTGCTACGGAGTGTTTGGTACATTTTTAGTTGACACCATTAATCTTTCTCTCTCTGTCTCTTCCTTCACTTTGTCCAAGTCATCTTGGAGCCCCATGCTGTTATCCTCTGCCATAATCCTCCTTATTATTTTTCACATCATCAGTAAATATTGAAAGTTTATTCCTTCTCGAAGAGTTATTCTTCTCGAAGAGTTTATTCCTTCTCGAAGAGTTTATTCCTTCTCGAAGAGTTTATTCCTTCTCGAAGAGTTTATTCCTTCTCGAAGAGTTTATTCCTTCTGAAAGATCGTTTACATTTATGATATACAGGATAGGTCCAAGGACTGAACCCTGTGGGACTCCACTTATAACATCTCGCTACTCTGAGATTTCACGCCTCACAGTACCTCACCGTCTTTTGATGCTTTGGTTTTGCCTTATCCACTGGAGTAAAATCCCTGTAACTCCTGCCTTCTTCCTCAACTTATGCACTGCTCTCTTATGGAATACTGTGTCAATGGTTTTCTGGCAGGCAAAAAAAAAAAATGCAATCTGCTCACCATTCTCTCTTGTCTAATTTAAATCTATTAAACATGTGAGGCAAGATTTGTCACCTCTGAACCCATGCTGATGGTGTTACACAGTTCCTTCTCTCCAGATTCTCTATTAATTTTTCTCACACTCTTTTTCCAACACCTTGCATGATAAGAAAGTTAGGAGCACTGGCCTGTAGGTACTGTTTCTTATCTGTCTCTCGTTTTGTATACCGGGACGATATTTGCTGTCTTTCAAATATTTTATGGTTCTGTTACCAGTGAACTGTTACCATTGAGAGAGGTAAGCATAGTGTTTTTGCTCTCTTTTTTTTAGTATCCATAGCGAGATTTCATCTGGGCTAACAGCCTTTGTCACATCAAATTCAAGCTTACCTCTTGATTGGTAATCTTAAGTTTCTCTAGTGGTGCTTGGTTAGGTGTCCCCTCTATTAGTTAAGGAACTTTTCCTTGGTCTATTGTGAAGACCTCCTGAAATCTCTTGTTGAGTTCCTTGCACCTCTCCTTGTCATTCTCAGTGAACCTGTTAGCCCCTATTTTTAGTTTCATTACCTGTTTCTTCACTGATTTTTCCTCATGAAGTGACTGTGTAGCAATTCTGATTATCTTTGCTTTATTTGCTATGTAATTCTTATTGTCTCTCTGCTTCTCTTCTCTGCTTCTGCTTCTGAGGTACTCATTCTTTGCCTTCTGGTATCTCCCTCTGTTCTGCTTTGTACAAGGTCACTACATGACGTTGAACTAAGTTAATTTTTTGCCACCTTACATCCCTGATTAAACCACGCGTTTCTCATTTGTATTTTGTGTTTTTTCTTTTGGACTGGTACAAACGCTGCCCCTTTTACAGTTCTGGGTGACGTATTCAATCACGTCTTGTGCAGCCTATCCTCTGAGCTCTGTTGCCCTGGAATTTCTATTAGGGATTTTCGTATCTCCTCGTAATTTTCCTTTCGGTATGCAAGCCTTTGTTTTCTTCGAGTAAGTTATACTTACCTCTACCAGATATTCAAACAACAATACATTGTGGTCACTCATTCCCATGGAGAATAAGTAATCACAAAGTGATCACTTATATGTTAGGAATAAGTTGATTTTCCTTATATCTAAATCGCTTAAACTAAATTCTAGCTTGTTCGTCATTACCTTTCATTCATGTGCGTCAATTGACACACTGGTTGAAGACCGTTCTTATTGCCACATCCATTAGTTTAGCTCTTCTTGTCTGTTCTCCATGCAGTTCTTTGTTCAAACATCCATGGTTGAAGTTTCCTATGATTAGAAGCCACGATCAATTTCTATAGGTATCAGAGGCTCCACTTTCTATTGTAGTAGTAACTACTATGCTGTTTCTGTAATACTCTTGCCTGAGTCTCCTGTCATTTAATGAAGGGTTATATATTACTATGACTACTATCTTTGGTCCTCCCATTGTCATAGCGTCTGTTATGTAGTCTCTGAACCCCTGCCAGACAAGGATATCCATTTCCTAGAAACTTCAGTCCTTTTTGTATCAGTAGGGGCCACTACTCCTTCCCCCCCCCCCTTTCCATATTACAGGCCCTGGGAAAACACTACATTTGTTATGATGCTTGTCAATTTGCTTTAAGTGAATGCTATTACACTTGGATTGTCCTCATTTGTTCTTTCCCTAAGTTTACTTGCTTTAATTGTAATTTCGTCTATGTTTGAATACATTTATTTGAAACTAACTGTCCAGTCACACTTTCCCTTGGTGTCGATACCACTGGTGGAGGAGGTTGCTTGTTTGGGTTACTGCATGTTGGGGAAGATTCTGTGGGCTGAGGGAGAGTAGGTGGGCAGAGGGGATGGGCTTATAGGTTGCTGAGGTGGGGAATGATGGAGCCGACGATGATGATGATGAAGATTAAGCCACCCTAAAGGTGGCACGGGCATGAATAGCCCGGAAGTGGTGGCCCTTTTGAGCCATTACCAGTATCAAGAGCTGATAATGGAGATCTATGGAGGTGCGACTGCACCCTGTGTGACGGGAGATGTCTCCCGACCTGTGAGACATGGAGCCGACATATGGCCGGGAATTATATAGTAGGTGACTGGGAGTACATGGTAGCCCTGAGACAAGGGGGGCAGTGGGGCCCTGGGATGGGGATGTTGGAAGGGTTTGGGGTGGGGGTTCATGGAGGGTGTCGGATGGGTGGAGGCAGATAGGGCCAGGGATGGGAGAGCTGGGAGGGCATGGGACAGGGTAACAAGGAAAGCATGCAATAAGGAAACAGGTGGGGGGCATGGAGTGGGAAAATAGGAAGGGAATAGGGTGGGGGAATAGGAAGTGAATTGGATGGGGGAATAGGGAGGGGTATGGAGTGGGGGAACAGGGAGGGCATTAGGGTGGGTGTGAGGTGGGGGAACAGGGAAAGCATAAGATGGGAGAATAGGGAGGGTATGGGGGGGGCAAGACGGGCATAGGGTGGGGAGAAAGGGAGAAAGTTGGGTGGGTGTGTCTCTATGGGATTAGGAGGTGTAGGTTGTGTTTTGAGAGTAAGATTTTCGGGAGTGGGACAATGTGTGATCTAGCTTTCTGTTGCACATCTTTCTGGGGCTGCTCTTCTGCTGGTGGAGAGTTCATCACGCCCTCTGAAGTTCCTGAGCTGAGACCTATGGCTCTCCCAATCCTTCCCCTCTCCTTGTATCTCTTCCTTGCTTCTGACACCTTGACTCTCTCTTCCCTTGTCATGTTCTTCTGCAGAAAAACATAATTTTATTACATTTCATACCAAAGTTTATTTGTATTGGAAAAGATTTCCTTTTTTGTGGCAATTCATGAATACCATTTTTATTAGCCGATTTGTTTCCTACTTGAAACCTCCTACCATGAAACACTTTCTCTTTACTATCATCAACCCCTTCCATTTGCCTGCCCTCCTGGGTCTTTGTCATGGTTGTTCGGTCCTTTCTTTTCCACTACTGATTAGAGCCTTCCTGTTCATGAACTCTTATTATTACTACAATTGTTTTCCTTTCCAGCAGCTGACTAGTACACTTTGCTGCTTCCTGTGAAACATCTGGGCTTCTTTGGAACATTTCTGCAAATGAGGATATAGGTGGAAGAGGCCCTTCATCAGTTTCATTCATTGTTTCTTGGGAGATTGTTTCACTCCTACTGAGTTTCACTGAGATTTTCAATGAGGCTTTTTATCTCCTCCGTATCTGATTTCAGTCCACTTTGAAGGCTTTAATTGTTAAATTTTTCTTTCAGTTCTCTGCAGAAATGTTCAAATATTCAGTTAATCATCTGACTAGTAGTATCTACTAGTCCCTGCCTTCCCTGTATGTTGTTGTTCCTTCCCTGTATGTTGTTGTTGTTCCTTCCCTGTATGTTGTTGTTCCTTCCCTGTATGTTGTTGTTCCTTCCCTGTATGTTGTTGTTCCTTCCCTGTATGTTGTTGTTCCTTCCCTGTATGTTGTTGTTCCTTCCCTGTATGTTGTTGTTCCTTCCCTGTATGTTGTTGTTCCTTCCCTGTATGTTGTTGTTCCTTCCCTGTATGTTGTTGTTCCTTCCCTGTATGTTGTTGTTCCTTCCCTGTATGTTGTTGTTCCTTCCCTGTATGTTGTTGTTCCTTCCCTGTAAGTTGTTGTTGTTCCTTCCCTGTAAGTTGTTGTTCCATCCCTGTATGTTGTTGTTCCTTCCCTGTCTGTTGTTGTTTCTTCCCTGTATGTTGTTGTTGTTCCTTCCCTGTAAGTTGTTGTTGTTCCTTCCCTGTAAGTTGTTGTTGTTCCTTCCCTGTATGTTGTTGTTCCTTCCCTGTATGTTGTTGTTGTTCCTTCCCTGTATGTTGTTGTTCCTTCCCTGTCTGTTGTTGTTCCTTCCCTGTAAGTTGTTGTTGTTCCGTCCCTGTATGTTGTTGTTCCTTCCCTGTATGTTGTTGTTCCTTCCCTGTATGTTGTTGTTCCTTCCCTGTATGTTGCTGTTCCTTCCCTGTATGTTGTTGTTCCTTCCCTGTATGTTGTTGTTCCTTCCCTGTAAGTTGTTGTTGTTCCTTCCCTGTATGTTGTTGTTCCTTCCCTGTAAGTTGTTGTTCCATCCCTGTATGTTGTTGTTCCTTCCCTGTATGTTGTTGTTGTTCCTTCCCTGTATGTTGTTGTTGTTCCTTCCCTGTAAGTTGTTGTTCCATCCCTGTATGTTGTTGTTCCATCCCTGTATGTTGTTGTTCCTTCCCTGTATGTTGTTGTTGTTCCTTCCCTGTATGTTGTTGTTGTTCCTTCCCTGTATGCTGTTGTTCCTTCCCTGTATGCTGTTGTTCCTTCCCTGTATGTTGTTGTTCCTTCCCTGTATGTTGTTGTTGTTCCTTCCCTGTATGTTGTTGTTCCTTCCCTGTCTGTTGTTGTTCCTTCCCTGTAGTTGTTGTTGTTCCTTCCCTGTATGTTGTTGTTCCTTCCCTGTAAGTTGTTGTTGTTCCTTCCCTGTATGTTGTTGTTCCTTCCCTGTATGTTGTTGTTGTTCCTTCCCTGTATGTTGTTGTTCCTTCCCTGTATGTTGTTGTTGTTCCTTCCCTGTATGTTGTTGTTCCTTCCCTGTATGTTGTTGTTCCTTCCCTGTAGTGTTGTTGTTCCTTCCCTGTATGTTGTTGTTCCTTCCCTGTATGTTGTTGTTGTTCCTTCCCTGTATGTTGTTGTTGTTCCTTCCCTGTATGTTGTTGTTCCTTCCCTGTATGTTGTTGTTTCTTCCCTGTAAGTTGTTGTTGTTCCTTCCCTGTATGTTGTTGTTCCTTCCCTGTATGTTGTTGTTGTTCCTTCCCTGTATGTTGTTGTTGTTCCTTCCCTGTATGTTGTTGTTCCTTCCCTGTATGTTGTTGTTCCTTCCCTGTATGTTGTTGTTCCTTCCCTGTAAGTTGTTGTTGTTCCTTCCCTGTATGTTGTTGTTCCTTCCCTGTATGTTGTTGTTCCTTCCCTGTATGTTGTTGTTCCTTCCCTGTATGTTGTTGTTCCTTCCCTGTATGTTGTTGTTCCTTCCCTGTATGTTGTTGTTCCTTCCCTGTAAGTTGTTGTTCCATCCCTGTATGTTGTTGTTCCTTTCCTGTATGTTGTTGTTGTTCCTTCCCTGTATGTTGTTGTTGTTCCTTCCCTGTAAGTTGTTGTTCCATCCCTGTATGTTGTTGTTCCTTCCCTGTATGTTGTTGTTGTTCCTTCCCTGTATGTTGTTGTTGTTCCTTCCCTGTATGCTGTTGTTCCTTCCCTGTATGTTGTTGTTCCTTCCCTGTATGTTGTTGTTGTTCCTTCCCTGTATGTTGTTGTTGTTCCTTCCCTGTATGTTGTTGTTGTTCCTTCCCTGTATGCTGTTGTTCCTTCCCTGTATGTTGTTGTTCCTTCCCTGTCTGTTGTTGTTCCTTCCCTGTAAGTTGTTGTTGTTCCTTCCCTGTCTGTTGTTGTTTCTTCCCTGTAAGTTGTTGTTGTTCCTTCCCTGTATGTTGTTGTTCCTTCCCTGTATGTTGTTGTTGTTCCTTCCCTGTATGTTGTTGTTCCTTCCCTGTATGTTGTTGTTGTTCCTTCTCTGTATGTTGTTGTTCCTTCCCTGTCTGTTGTTGTTCCTTCCCTGTAAGTTGTTGTTGTTCCTTCCCTGTATGTTGTTGTTCCTTCCCTGTATGTTGTTGTTGTTCCTTCCCTGTATGTTGTTGTTGTTCCTTCCCTGTATGTTGTTGTTCCTTCCCTGTATGTTGTTGTTTCTTCCCTGTAAGTTGTTGTTGTTCCTTCCCTGTATGTTGTTGTTGTTCCTTCCCTGTATGTTGTTGTTCCTTCCCTGTATGTTGTTGTTGTTCCTTCCCTGTATGTTGTTGTTGTTCCTTCCCTGTATGTTGTTGTTCCTTCCCTGTATGTTGTTGTTCCTTCACTGTATGTTGTTGTTCCTTCCCTGTAAGTTGTTGTTGTTCCTTCCCTGTATGTTGTTGTTCCTTCCCTGTATGTTGTTGTTCCTTCCCTGTATGTTGTTGTTCCTTCCCTGTATGTTGTTGTTCCTTCCCTGTATGTTGTTGTTCCTTCCCTGTATGTTGTTGTTCCTTCCCTGTAAGTTGTTGTTGTTCCTTCCCTGTATGTTGTTGTTCCTTCCCTGTATGTTGTTGTTCCTTCCCTGTAAGTTGTTGTTGTTCCTTCCCTGTATGTTGTTGTTCCTTCCCTGTCTGTTGTTGTTCCTTCCCTGTAAGTTGTTGTTGTTCCTTCCCTGTATGTTGTTGTTCCTTCCCTGTATGTTGTTGTTGTTCCTTCCCTGTATGTTGTTGTTCCTTCCTGTATGTTGTTGTTCCTTCCCTGTATGTTGTTGTTCCTTCCCTGTATGTTGTTGTTGTTCCTTCCCTGTATGTTGTTGTTCCTTCCCTGTCTGTTGTTGTTCCTTCCCTGTATGTTGTTGTTCCTTCCCTGTATGTTGTTGTTCCTTCCCTGTAAGTTGTTGTTCCTTCCCTGTATGTTGTTGTTCCTTCCCTGTATGTTGTTGTTCCTTCCCTGTATGTTGTTGTTCCTTCCCTGTATGTTGTTGTTCCTTCCCTGTATGTTGTTGTTCCTTCCCTGTATGTTGTTGTTCATTCCCTGTAAGTTGTTGTTGTTCCTTCCCTGTATGTTGTTGTGCCTTCCCTGTAAGTTGTTGTTGTTCCTTCCCTGTATGTTGTTGTTCCTTCCCTGTCTGTTGTTGTTCCTTCTCTGTATGTTGTTGTTCCTTCCCTGTATGTTGTTGTTGTTCCTTCCCTGTCTGTTGTTGTTCCTTCCCTGTAAGTTGTTGTTCCTTCCCTGTATGTTGTTGTTCCTTCCCTGTATGTTGTTGTTCCTTCCCTGTATGTTGTTGTTCCTTCCCTGTATGTTGTTGTTCCTTCCCTGTATGTTGTTGTTCCTTCCCTGTAAGTTGTTGTTGTTCCTTCCCTGTATGTTGTTGTTCCTTCCCTGTATGTTGTTGTTCCTTCCCTGTATGTTGTTGTTCCTTCCCTGTATGTTGTTGTTCCTTCCCTGTATGTTGTTGTTCCTTCCCTGTATGTTGTTGTTCCTTCCGTGTAAGTTGTTGTTCCATCCCTGTATGTTGTTGTTCCTTTCCTGTATGTTGTTGTTGTTCCTTCCCTGTATGTTGTTGTTGTTCCTTCCCTGTAAGTTGTTGTTCCATCCCTGTATGCTGTTGTTCCTTCCCTGTATGTTGTTGTTGTTCCTTCCCTGTATGTTGTTGTTGTTCCTTCCCTGTATGCTGTTGTTCCTTCCCTGTATGTTGTTGTTCCTTCCCTGTATGTTGTTGTTGTTCCTTCCCTGTATGTTGTTGTTCCTTCCCTGTCTGTTGTTGTTCCTTCCCTGTAAGTTGTTGTTGTTCCTTCCCTGTCTGTTGTTGTTG
Source organism: Procambarus clarkii (assembly GCF_040958095.1). Taxonomy (NCBI): domain Eukaryota; kingdom Metazoa; phylum Arthropoda; class Malacostraca; order Decapoda; family Cambaridae; genus Procambarus; species Procambarus clarkii. Next base: position 62,092 of record NW_027189577.1, read on the forward strand.
TTCCTTCCCTGTAAGTTGTTGTTCCATCCCTGTATGTTGTTGTTCCTTCCCTGTCTGTTGTTGTTTCTTCCCTGTATGTTGTTGTTGTTCCTTCCCTGTAAGTTGTTGTTGTTCCTTCCCTGTAAGTTGTTGTTGTTCCTTCCCTGTATGTTGTTGTTCCTTCCCTGTATGTTGTTGTTGTTCCTTCCCTGTATGTTGTTGTTCCTTCCCTGTCTGTTGTTGTTCCTTCCCTGTAAGTTGTTGTTGTTCCGTCCCTGTATGTTGTTGTTCCTTCCCTGTATGTTGTTGTTCCTTCCCTGTATGTTGTTGTTCCTTCCCTGTATGTTGTTGTTCCTTCCCTGTATGTTGTTGTTCCTTCCCTGTATGTTGTTGTTCCTTCCCTGTAAGTTGTTGTTGTTCCTTCCCTGTATGTTGTTGTTCCTTCCCTGTAATGTTGTTGTTCCATTCCCTGTATGTTGTTGTTCCTTCCCTGTATGTGTTGTTGTTCCTTCCCTGTATGTTGTTGTTGTTCCTTCCCTGTAAGTTGTTGTTCCATTCCCTGTATGTTGTTGTTCCATCCCTGTATGTTGTTGTTCCTTCCCTGTATGTTGTTGTTGTTCCTTCCCTGTATGTTGTTGTTGTTCCTTCCCTGTATGCTGTTGTTCCTTCCCTGTATGTTGTTGTTCCTTCCCTGTATGTTGTTGTTGTTCCTTCCCTGTATGTTGTTGTTCCTTCCCTGTCTGTTGTTGTTCCTTCCCTGTAAGTTGTTGTTGTTCCTTCCCTGTCTGTTGTTGTTTCTTCCCTGTAAGTTGTTGTTGTTCCTTCCCTGTATGTTGTTGTTCCTTCCCTGTATGTTGTTGTTGTTCCTTCCCTGTATGTTGTTGTTCCTTCCCTGTATGTTGTTGTTGTTCCTTCTCTGTATGTTGTTGTTCCTTCCCTGTCTGTTGTTGTTCCTTCCCTGTAAGTTGTTGTTGTTCCTTCCCTGTATGTTGTTGTTCCTTCCCTGTATGTTGTTGTTGTTCCTTCCCTGTATGTTGTTGTTGTTCCTTCCCTGTATGTTGTTGTTCCTTCCCTGTATGTTGTTGTTTCTTCCCTGTAAGTTGTTGTGTTCCTTCCCTGTATGTTGTTGTTCCTTCCCTGTATGTTGTTGTTGTTCCTTCCCTGTATGTTGTTGTTGTTCCTTCCCTGTATGTTGTTGTTCCTTCCCTGTATGTTGTTGTTCCTTCACTGTATGTTGTTGTTCCTTCCCTGTAAGTTGTTGTTGTTCCTTCCCTGTATGTTGTTGTTCCTTCCCTGTATGTTGTTGTTCCTTCCCTGTATGTTGTTGTTCCTTCCCTGTATGTTGTTGTTCCTTCCCTGTATGTTGTTGTTCCTTCCCTGTATGTTGTTGTTCCTTCCCTGTAAGTTGTTGTTCCTTCCCTGTATGTTGTTGTTCCTTCCCTGTATGTTGTTGTTGTTCCTTCCCTGTATGTTGTTGTTGTTCCTTCCCTGTAAGTTGTTGTTCCTTCCCTGTATGTTGTTGTTCCTTCCCTGTATGTTGTTGTTGTTCCTTCCCTGTATGTTGTTGTTCCTTCCCTGTATGTTGTTGTTCCTTCCCTGTATGTTGTTGTTCCTTCCCTGTATGTTGTTGTTGTTCCTTCCCTGTATGTTGTTGTTGTTCCTTCCCTGTATGTTGTTGTTGTTCCTTCCCTGTATGCTTGTTGTTCCTTCCCTGTATGTTGTTGTTCCTTCCCTGTCTGTTGTTGTTCCTTCCCTGTAAGTTGTTGTTGTTCCTTCCCTGTCTGTTGTTGTTTCTTCCCTGTAAGTTGTTGTTGTTCCTTCCCTGTATGTTGTTGTTCCTTCCCTGTATGTTGTTGTTGTTCCTTCCCTGTATGTTGTTGTTCCTTCCCTGTATGTTGTTGTTGTTCCTTCTCTGTATGTTGTTGTTCCTTCCCTGTCTGTTGTTGTTCCTTCCCTGTAAGTTGTTCTTGTTCCTTCCCTGTATGTTGTTGTTCCTTCCCTGTATGTTGTTGTTGTTCCTTCCCTGTATGTTGTTGTTGTTCCTTCCCTGTATGTTGTTGTTCCTTCCCTGTATGTTGTTGTTTCTTCCCTGTAAGTTGTTGTTGTTCCTTCCCTGTATGTTGTTGTTGTTCCTTCCCTGTATGTTGTTGTTCCTTCCCTGTATGTTGTTGTTGTTCCTTCCCTGTATGTTGTTGTTGTTCCTTCCCTGTATGTTGTTGTTCCTTCCCTGTATGTTGTTGTTCCTTCACTGTATGTTGTTGTTCCTTCCCTGTAAGTGTTGTTGTTCCTTCCCTGTTTGTTGTTGTTCCTTCCCTGTATGTTGTTGTTCCTTCCCTGTATGTTGTTGTTCCTTCCCTGTATGTTGTTGTTCCTTCCCTGTATGTTGTTGTTCCTTCCCTGTATGTTGTTGTTCCTTCCCTGTAAGTTGTTGTTGTTCCTTCCCTGTATGTTGTTGTTCCTTCCCTGTATGTTGTTGTTCCTTCCCTGTAAGTTGTTGTTGTTCCTTCCCTGTATGTTGTTGTTCCTTCCCTGTCTGTTGTTGTTCCTTCCCTGTAAGTTGTTGTTGTTCCTTCCCTGTATGTTGTTGTTCCTTCCCTGTATGTTGTTGTTGTTCCTTCCCTGTATGTTGTTGTTCCTTCCCTGTATGTTGTTGTTCCTTCCCTGTATGTTGTTGTTCCTTCCCTGTATGTTGTTGTTGTTCCTTCCCTGTATGTTGTTGTTCCTTCCCTGTCTGTTGTTGTTCCTTCCCTGTATGTTGTTGTTCCTTCCCTGTATGTTGTTGTTCCTTCCCTGTAAGTTGTTGTTCCTTCCCTGTATGTTGTTGTTCCTTCCCTGTATGTTGTTGTTCCTTCCCTGTATGTTGTTGTTCCTTCCCTGTATGTTGTTGTTCCTTCCCTGTATGTTGTTGTTCCTTCCCTGTATGTTGTTGTTCATTCCCTGTAAGTTGTTGTTGTTCCTTCCCTGTATGTTGTTGTGCCTTCCCTGTAAGTTGTTGTTGTTCCTTCCCTGTATGTTGTTGTTCCTTCCCTGTCTGTTGTTGTTCCTTCTCTGTATGTTGTTGTTCCTTCCCTGTATGTTGTTGTTGTTCCTTCCCTGTCTGTTGTTGTTCCTTCCCTGTAAGTTGTTGTTCCTTCCCTGTATGTTGTTGTTCCTTCCCTGTATGTTGTTGTTCCTTCCCTGTAAGTTGTTGTTGTTCCTTCCCTGTATGTTGTTGTTCCTTCCCTGTATGTTGTTGTTCCTTCCCTGTATGTTGTTGTTCCTTCCCTGTATGTTGTTGTTCCTTCCCTGTATGTTGTTGTTCCTTCCCTGAATGTTGTTGTTCCTTCCGTGTAAGTTGTTGTTCCATCCCTGTATGTTGTTGTTCCTTTCCTGTATGTTGTTGTTGTTCCTTCCCTGTATGTTGTTGTTGTTCCTTCCCTGTAAGTTGTTGTTCCATCCCTGTATGCTGTTGTTCCTTCCCTGTATATTGTTGTTGTTCCTTCCCTGTATGTTGTTGTTGTTCCTTCCCTGTATGCTGTTGTTCCTTCCCTGTATGTTGTTGTTCCTTCCCTGTATGTTGTTGTTGTTCCTTCCCTGTATGTTGTTGTTCCTTCCCTGTCTGTTGTTGTTCCTTCCCTGTAAGTTGTTGTTGTTCCTTCCCTGTCTGTTGTTGTTTCTTCCCTGTAAGTTGTTGTTGTTCCTTCCCTGTATGTTGTTGTTCCTTCCCTGTATGTTGTTGTTGTTCCTTCCCTGTATGTTGTTGTTCCTTCCCTGTATGTTGTTGTTGTTCCTTCTCTGTATGTTGTTGTTCCTTCCCTGTCTGTTGTTGTTCCTTCCCTGTAAGTTGTTGTTGTTCCTTCCCTGTATGTTGTTGTTCCTTCCCTGTATGTTGTTGTTGTTCCTTCCCTGTATGTTGTTGTTGTTCCTTCCCTGTATGTTGTTGTTCCTTCCCTGTATGTTGTTGTTTCTTCCCTGTAAGTTGTTGTTGTTCCTTCCCTGTATGTTGTTGTTCCTTCCCTGTATGTTGTTGTTGTTCCTTCCCTGTATGTTGTTGTTGTTCCTTCCCTGTATGTTGTTGTTCCTTCCCTGTATGTTGTTGTTCCTTCACTGTATGTTGTTGTTCCTTCCCTGTAAGTTGTTGTTGTTCCTTCCCTGTATGTTGTTGTTCCTTCCCTGTATGTTGTTGTTCCTTCCCTGTATGTTGTTGTTCCTTCCCTGTATGTTGTTGTTCCTTCCCTGTATGTTGTTGTTCCTTCCCTGTAAGTTGTTGTTGTTCCTTCCCTGTATGTTGTTGTTCCTTCCCTGTATGTTGTTGTTCCTTCCCTGTAAGTTGTTGTTGTTCCTTCCCTGTATGTTGTTGTTCCTTCCCTGTCTGTTGTTGTTCCTTCCCTGTAAGTTGTTGTTGTTCCTTCCCTGTATGTTGTTGTTCCTTCCCTGTATGTTGTTGTTCCTTCCCTGTATGTTGTTGTTCCTTCCCTGTAAGTTGTTGTTGTTCCTTCCCTGTATGTTGTTGTGCCTTCCCTTTAAGTTGTTGTTGTTCCTTCCCTGTATGTTGTTGTTCCTTCCCTGTCTGTTGTTGTTCCTTCTCTGTATGTTGTTGTTCCTTCCCTGTATGTTGTTGTTCCTTCCCTGTATGTTGTTGTTCCTTCCCTGTCTGTTGTTGTTCCTTCCCTGTAAGTTGTTGTTGTTCCTTCCCTGTATGTTGTTGTTCCTTCCCTGTCTGTTGTTGTTCCTTCCCTGTAAGTTGTTGTTCCTTCCCTGTATGTTGTTGTTCCTTCCCTGTATGTTGTTGTTCCTTCCCTGTATGTTGTTGTTCCTTCCCTGTATGTTGTTGTTCCTTCCCTGTATGTTGTTGTTCCTTCCCTGTATGTTGTTGTTGTTCCTTCCCTGTATGTTGTTGTTCCTTCCCTGTATGTTGTTGTTCCTTCCCTGTAAGTTGTTGTTGTTCCTTCCCTGTATGTTGTTGTTCCTTCCCTGTATGTTGTTGTTGTTCCTTCCCTGTATGTTGTTGTTCCTTCCCTGTATGTTGTTGTTGTTCCTTCCCTGTATGTTGTTGTTCCTTCCCTGTATGTTGTTGTTCCTTCCCTGTAAGTTGTTGTTGTTCCTTCCCTGTATGTTGTTGTTCCTTCCCTGTATGTTGTTGTTGTTCCTTCCCTGTATGTTGTTGTTCCTTCCCTGTATGTTGTTGTTCCTTCCCTGTAAGTTGTTGTTGTTCCTTCCCTGTATGTTGTTGTTCCTTCCCTGTCTGTTGTTGTTCCTTCCCTGTATGTTGTTGTTGTTCCTTCCCTGTATGTTGTTGTTCCTTCCCTGTATGTTGTTGTTGTTCCTTCCCTGTATGTTGTTGTTCCTTCCCTGTATGTTGTTGTTCCTTCCCTGTAAGTTGTTGTGGTTCCTTCCCTGTATGTTGTTGTTGTTCCTTCCCTGTATGTTGTTGTTCCTTCCCTGTATGTTGTTGTTCTACAGTCATTCTCCTTCCCTGTGTTGTTTGTTTGTGTGTGTGTACTCACCTAGTTGTACTCACCTAGTTGTGTTTGCGGGGGTTGAGCTCTGGCTCTTTGGTCCCGCCTCTCAACCGTCAATCAACGGGTGTACAGATTCCTGAGCCTATCGGGCTCTGTCATATCTACACTTGAAACTGTGTATGGAGTCAGCCTCCACCACATCATTTCCTAATGCATTCCATTTGTCAACCACTCTGACACTAAAAAAGTTCTTTCTAATATCTCTGTGGCTCATTTGGGCACTCAGTTTCCACCTGTGTCCCCTAGTACGTGTGCCCCTTGTGTTAAATAGACTGTCTTTATCTACCCTATCAATCCCCTTCAGAATCTTGAATGTGGTGATCATGTCCCCCTAACTCTTCTGTCTTCCAGCGAAGTGAGGTTTAATTCCCGTAGTCTCTCCTCGTAGCTCATACCTCTCAGCTCGGGTACTAGTCTGGTGGCAAACCTTTGAACCTTTTCCAGTTTAATCTTATCCTTGACTAGATATGGACTCCATGCTGGGGCTGCATACTCCAGGATTGGCCTGACATATGTGGTATACAAAGTTCTGAATGATTCTTTACACAAGTTTCTGAATGCCATTCGTATGTTGGCCAGCCTGGCATATGCCGCTGATGTTATCCGCTTGATATGTGCTGCAGGAGACAGGTCTGGCGTGATATCAACCCCCAAGTCTTTTTCCTTCTCTGACTCCTGAAGAATTTCCTCTCCCAGATGATACCTTGTATCTGGCCTCCTGCTCCCTACACCTATCTTCATTACATTACATTTGGTTGGGTTAAACTCTAACAACCATTTGTTCGACCATTCCTTCAGCTTGTCTAGGTCTTCTTGAAGCCTCAAACAGTCCTCTTCTGTTTTAATCCTTCTCATAATTTTAGCATCGTCCGCAAACATTGAGAGAAATGAATCGATACCCTCCGGGAGATCATTTACATATATCAGAAACAAGATAGGACCGAGTACAGAGCCCTGTGGGACTCCACTGGTGACTTCACGCCAATCGGAGGTCTCACCCCTCACCGTAACTCTCTGCTTCCTATTGCTTAGATACTCCCTTATCCACTGGAGCACCTTACCAGCTACACCTGCCTGTCTCTCCAGCTTATGTACCAGCTTCTTATGCGGTACTGTGTCAAAGGCTTTCCGACAATCCAAGAAAATGCAGTCCGCCCAGCCCTCTCTTTCTTGCTTAATCTGTCACCTGATCGTAGAATTCTATCAAGCCTGTAAGGCAAGATTTACCCTCCCTGAATCCATGTTGGCGATTTGTCACGAAGTCCCTTCTCTCCAGATGTGTTACCAGTTTTTTTCTCACGATCTTCTCCATCACCTTGCATGGTATACAAGTCAAGGACACTGGCCTGTAGTTCAGTGCCTCTTGTCTGTCGCCCTTTTTGTATATTGGGACCACATTCGCCGTCTTCCATATTTCTGGTAGGTCTCCCGTCTCTAGTGACTTACTATACACTATGGAGAGTGGCAGGCAAAGTGCCTCTGCACACTCTTTCAGTACCCATGGTGAGATCCCATCTGGACCAACAGCCTTTCTAACATCCAGATCCAGCAGGTGTCTCTTGACCTCCTCTCTCGTAATTTCGAACTCCTCCAAGGCCGCCTGGTTTACCTCCCTTTCTCCTAACACAGTGACCTCACCCTGTTCTATTGTGAAGACCTCCTGGAACCTCTTGTTGAGTTCCTCACACACCTCTCTGTCATTCTCTGTATACCTGTCCTCGCCTGTTCTAAGTTTCAATACCTGTTCTTTCACTGTTGTTTTCCATCTGATGTGACTGTGGAGTAGCTTTGGTTCGGTCTTGGCTTTGTTTGCTATATCATTTTCAAAATTTTTCTCTGCTTCTCTTCTCACCCTGACGTACTCATTCCTGGTTCTCTGGTATCTCTCTCTGCTTTCTGGTGTTCTGTTATTCCGGAAGTTCCTCCACGCCTTTTTGTTCAGTTTCTTCGCTTCCATACATGCCCTATTATACCATGGATTCTTCTGTTGCTTCTCGGATTTTTCCCTTTGGGCCGGGATGAACCTGTTTACTGCCTCCTGACACTTTTGGGTAACATAGTCCATCATACCCTGTACAGACTTGTCTCTGAGGTCTGTGTCCCAAGGTATTTCACTTAGGAAACTTCTCATCTGTTCATAATTCCCCTTTCGGTATGCCAGCCTTTTGATTCCTAGTTCTTTTTGGGGGGAGATAAGTCCTAGCTCTACCAGGTACTCAAAATTCAATACACTGTGGTCACTCATTCCCAAGGGCGCTTCCATCTTAACTTCCCTTATATCCCATTCATTTAGGGTAAATATCAAATCAAGCATTGCTGGTTCATCTTCTCCTCTCATTCTTGTTGGTTCTTTGGTGTGCTGGCTTAGAAAGTTTCTTGTTGCCACGTCCAGCAGCTTAGCTCTCCATGTTTCTGGTCCTCCATGCGGGTCTCTGTTCTTCCAATCTATCTTCCCATGGTTAAAGTCTCCCATAATTAGTAGTCCAGATCCATTCCTGCTAGCAACAGAAGCTGCTCTTTCTATTATGTTAATGGTGGCCATGTTGTTTCTATCATATTCCTGTCTAGGTCTTCTGTCATTTGGTGGTGGATTATATATGACTGCGACTATAATTTTTTTCCCTCCATTTGTTACAGTACCTGCTATGTAGTCACTGAAACCTTCACAGCCCTGAATATCCATCTCCTCAAAATCCCAGCCTTGTCTTACCAGCAGAGCTACACCACCCCCACCTCTTCCTTCCCTCTCTTTCCTCATAACATAATAGTCCTGTGGGAACACTGCATTTGTTATCGTTTTCGTGATCTTTGTTTCTGTGAGGGCTATTATGTCTGGGTTTTCCTCTAGTACCAGTTCTCCAAGCTCATTTGCTTTATTTGTAATTCCATCTATGTTTGTGTACATCGCTTTGAGGCTCACTTTCTTCTGTCCCTTCTCAAATCGCCTCCTTGGTGAGTGTTCTGCTGGTGGGGGAGGCTGTTCCATGGGTGTGAGGACCTGTGAGGTGGATAACAGGGTCTCAGAGGATACTGGGATGAGGTGCGGGGAATCCAGTGAAGGGGGAGGGACAGGGAGGGTATGGGGTGAAAGGGGAGGGAGGACGGGAAGGAAAGGGGGGGAGGGAGGACTCGGGAGGAGGGGAGGGGTAGAAGGGTGGGGATTGGGTGTGGGGGGAGGGAGATTTTGCTGAACATTTGAGTGGGGGCAGGGAGGGTTTGGGGTAGGGGGGTTTTCTATGCAGAGGAGGGAGGCGGGGTTGTCCTCCCTTCTGGCGTTACTGGGTAGCTGGTTGTGGGTTCCCCCCTCGCCTCTGGGGTGTTGGGTTGGAAGCTGTGACTTCCTGGTTTTCCCCTCTTGCCCTGCGCCTCTTCCTTGCTTCTGCCGCCATGGCTCTCTCCTCCCTTGTCATGTCTCTTTGGAGGAATACATTTTTTAATTTTCCCACGTTTTTCAGGGAGCTCTTCCTTGATAGGATCTTCTCCTTTGTGTTCTCGCTTGCAAACACTATCTTTATCATTCGGTCTCGGTCTTTGTTGTACCGGCCTAGCCTGAAAACCTTCTCAATGCTATGCTCAGCCCCTTCCATGTCTAGTGCCTTTAGTACTTCATTCACTGCTGCTTTGTCCTTGTCACTCCACTCTGTCCTATTAGATCCTTCCTGCTCCTTAATACCCACAGCAACCACTGATCTGTTCCTTTCCAGCAGTTGGCTAGTGGAGCGTGCCGCCTCCTGCGAGGTGGCTGCTTTCATGGCCACCTCCATCACTGCAGTCATTACTTCAGAGTTATTTTTTTTTAGTATTTCCGCAAATGTTGCTTTTATTGTGGCATTCTCATCCAGAAAACTATTACCACCTTCTCCCTGGGTGGTTTTCTGATTCTCAGCCTCGATACCATTTTCTTTGAGGGCTCTAATCTCCTCCTTTGCTGCTGTCAGCTCTCTTTTCAGGTTGCTTATTTCGTTCTTCATTTCCTGCATCATTTCTTGCATCTCACTCTTGATGTCCTCCAGAAACTGGGCGAACATTTCCTTCATCTCGTCACCTTGGCTCTTTCCTGTTCCCCTGGGACCTCTGGCTGCCATGCTTGACCCTGTTGGGATGGGGGAGGGAGAGAGAGAGAGAGAGGAAGAGAGAGAGAAAGAGAGAGAAAGGGAGTGATAAAGGGAGAGATAAATGGGTGGGTGGGGGGGGATCCGACCCTTCCACTGAAGTGAGAAGAAAGTAGAAGGGGAGGGGGGGGAGGAGATGGAGAGAGAGGCAGGAGGGAGAGAGAGGAGAGGGAGAGAGTGGGTGAGGGAGAGAGTGGGTGAGGGAGAGAGCGGGTGAGGGAGAGAGCGGGTGAGGGAGAGAGGGGGGGGGGAGGTGTGTGTGTGTGTGTGTGTGGGCAGAGAGGGAGGGGGAAGGAAAGAGAGGGAGGGAGAGGGGGAGGGAGGGGGAAGGAAAGAGAGGGAGGGGGAAGGAAAGAGAGGGAGGGAGAGGGGGAGGGAGAGGGGGAGGGAGGGAGGGAGAGAGAGAGAGGGAGAGGGAGAGAGAGAGAGAGAGAGAGAGAGAGAGAGAGAGCAGGAGAGAGAGAGCAGGAGAGAGAGAGCAGGAGAGAGATAGTGGGAGAGGGAGAGAGGGAGTGGGAGAGAGGGAGAGTGGGGAGGGGAAGAGTGTGTGTATGGGCGATGCGGGGGACTGGGGGTGGGGGGGGTGGAGATGGCGACTAAGTCAGGTCAGGTCCGATGGTGGGGTCAAGAAGGGGGGGGGATAGTAAGGTCCTATCCCAAGTGTTAATGCCTTTTTCCCTGACTGGACAATTGTGTGTGTGTGTGTGTGTGTGCCCGTGTGTGTGTGTCTGTTTTAGCGTATGCACACTTGTGTGCGTGTATGTGTCAAGATATCCCTTATGCGTTACCTCTGCCTAAATGAGCCACTCTGAGATTTTTAAATATATATGATATCCTGAACGAGAATTTGATAATCTTTTACCTCAATCTGTACACCTGATTAATTGACCAGAGAGGGGTACATACCAGTCTGCCTCCCGCTCACACAACCAGATGAGCGATGTATGATGACGATGGTTATCCGTCGTTGTCTCCCACTAGGTGATTCACTAAGTGCTGGTAGATTGATGAGGTCGTTCTTCTCTTTCAACACAAAGCTCTGGAGTCAGTCACTGTATCGTTATGTGACAGTTCACTAATTCACTGTACCACTGATCACAGTCACCACTCAACAGCACAATCAGGTAGCTCCACGGCGGGTCGTCCCACCCGGTCAGGTCACACACTTACATGCACTGGTGATGCCCTAGCTCCACTTTTGGTTTCTTCGCCAAATCTTCGCACTATCACTAGCGATATGACTATGCTATGTTGCACCCTGCTAGCTACACACTGTGAGAGGCCAAATACTATGATCTAGCCTCTATACTCCTTCAATATCCCGAGAAATTGACGAATTTCCGCGGACCTCACTAATCGCGTGTGTCTCCTACCGTCTCCGCGCGCTCTGTGTGTGTGTGTGTGTGTGTGTGTGTGTGTGTGTGTGTGTGTGTGTGTGTGTGTGTGTGTGTGTGTGTGTGTGTGTGTGTGTGTGCGTGCGTGCGTGCGCGCGTGCGTGCGTGCGTGCGTGTGTGTGTGTGTGTGTGTGTGTGTGTGTGTGTGTGTGTGTGTGTGTGTGTGTGTGTGTACTCACCTATTTGTACTCACCTGTTTGTGCTTGCAGGATCGAGCATTGACTCTTGGATCCCGCCTTTCCAGCTATCGGTTGTTTACAGCAATGACTCCTGTCCCATTTCCCTATCATACCTAGTTTTAAAGGTATGAATAGTATTTGCTTCCACAACCTGTTCCCCAAGTGCATTCCATTTTTCCACTACTCTCACGCTAAAAGAAAACTTCCTAACATCTCTGTGACTCATCTGAGTTTCTAGTTTCCACCCATGTCCCCTCGTTCTGTTATTATTACGTGTGAACATTTCATCTATTTCCACTTTGTCAATTCCCCTGAGTATTTTATGTGTCCCTATCATATCTCCTCTCTCCCTTCTTTTCTCTAGTGTCGTAAGGTTCAGTTCCTTCAGACGCTCTTCATATCCCATCCCTCGTAACTCTGGGACAAGCCTCGTCGCAAACCTCTGAACCTTCTCCAGTTTCTTTATGTGTTTCTTCAGGTGGGGGCTCCATGATGGCGCGGCATACTCTAAGACGGGTCTTACGTAGGCAGTGTAAAGCGCCATAAAAGCCTCCTCATTTAGGTTTCTGAATGAAGTTCTAATTTTCGCCAGTGTAGAGTACGCTGCTGTCGTTATCCTAATTATATGTGCTTCAGGAGTTAGATTAGGTGTCACATCCACTCCCAGGTAGGTTTCTCGAATTGTCACAGGTAGGCTGTTCCCCTTCATTGTGTACTGTCCCTTTGGTCTCCTATCACCTGATCCCATTTCCATAACTTTACATTTACTGGTGTTAAACTCCAGTAGCTATTTCCCTGACCATCTCTGCAACCTGTTTAAGTCCTCTTGGAGGATCCTACAATCCTTGTCTGTCACAACTCTTCTCATTAATTTTGCGTCATCTGCAAACATTGACATGTATGATTCCACTCCTGTAAACATATCATTTACGTAAATTAGAAAGAGGATTGGTCCCAGCACCGATCCTTGAGGTACTCCACTTGTTACTGTTCGCCAGTCCGACTTCTCGCCCCTTACCATTACCCTCTGGCTCCTTCCTGTTAGGTAGTTCTTCACCCATACTAGGGCCTTTCCGCTTACTCCTGCCTGCCTCTCAAGTTTGTATAGCAGTCTCATGTGCGGTACTGTATCAAAGGCCTTTTGGCAGTCAAGAAATATGCAGTCTGCCCAGCCTTCTCTGTCCTGCCTTATCCTTGTTATTTTATCATAGAATTCTAAAAGGTTTGTTAGGCATGATTTCCCTGTCCAGAACCCATGTTGGTGCTAGTTTACAAACCCAATGCTCTCCAGGTGCTCAACAAGTCTTAGCCTAATTATTCTTTCAAGTATTTTGCAGGGGATGCTTCTCAGTGATACGGGTCTGTAGTTAAGTGCCTCCTCCCTATCACCTTTCTTTAAAATCGGTACGACATTTGCCTCCTTCCAGCAACTGGGCAATTCTCCCGACATAAGTGACTCATTAAAGATCATTGCCAGAGGCACGCTGAGAGCCTGCGCTGCCTCTTTAAGTATCCACGGTGATACTTTGTCTGGTCCAACAGCTTTATTTGCATCCAGTGTTGTCAACTGTTTCATTACCTCCTCTGCTGTCACCTCTATATCTGATCTTGGGTAATCGCTTCTAACAATGGGAGCTGCTCAGGCTCGGTTGTGAACACTCCATGGAAATTTGCATTCAGTACCTCGCAGATTTCCTTGTCGCTTTCTGTATATGCCCCTTCTGTTTTCCTCAGTCTTGTCACTTGGTCATTTACCGACATATTCCTTCTTATATGGCTATGTACTAATTTAGGTTGCTTTTTCGCTTTGACTGCAATATCATTCTCATAATTTCTTTCCAACACTCGTCTTATGTTAATGTAATCATTCCTAGCTCTGTTACATCTAATCCTGTTGTCCTCTGTCCTTTGTCTTTTGTACTTCCTCCACTCCCTCCTGCTTCTCACCTTTGCTTCCTGACACTGTCTATTAAACCATGGGTTATTATATTCCCCTCCTGTTTTTTTCCTTTATTGTTGGAATTAATCTCTCTTCAGCCTCCTTGCATTTCAATATGACTTGGTTCATCATACCTTGCACTGTTTTTCCTCTAAGTTCTTCCTCCCACTGCACTTCTCCCAGGTAGTTCTTATCCTTCTGAAGTCCCCTTTTCTGTAATCAAGTCTCCTTTCCTCGACCTCTTGTCCTTTGATCACAATTTTAAGCTCCATCATGTAGTCAAAGACTAGGACACAATGGTCACTGGTTCCTAGTGGTATTTCATGTTCCAACTGCTCGATGTCTTCTACATTCTGGGTGAAAATGAGATCTAATAGGCTGGGCGTATCCCCTCCTCTTTCCCTAGTATCTTCCTTCACATGCTGTGTTAGGAAATTCCTGTCAATAACGTCTACCAGCTTCGCTCCCCAGGTCTCCTCCCCGCCATGGGGATTCCTCGTTTCCCAATCTATCTCTCCATGATTTAGGTCCCCTATGACCAGCAGCTTTGCTCTCATTCTATGCGCTATAGTTGCTGCCCCTCTGCAGTTCATCTATACATATCTTGTTGCTGTCCTCGTACTCCTGCCTGGGCCTTCTACTGTTTGGTGGGGGATGGTAGAGTATCAAGATTACAATCTTCTTCCCATCCACTGTCAGAGTTCCATGTATGAAGGTCGTGCTTTCATTGGTACCCGGATTTTCCAGCTCATCAAACTTCCATTTCCGCTTTATTAGGAGTGCCACTCCTCCTCCCTGTCTCTGTGTCCTTTCTTTCTTATCACCTGGTACCCCTCTGGAAAGATTGCATCCGAGATCATGCCATTTATTTTAGTTTCCACTATTGCCACTATGTCTGGGTCTGCCTCACTAACTCTTTCTTTTATCTCTTCTGCTTTATTGGCTACCCCATCATCATTGATGTACCAAACCTTGAGACTCTTCTTGGAAACTCGGGTTTTAGAGTTCCCCCTTTCACCGGGGGTCTGGAGGGGGACTGGGGGGTGTCTGGGGGGCGAGTGGGGGCTGTGGGGGGTGAATGGGGGGTGCCTGGGAGTGCCTGGTAGGGGAATGGGGTCTGGGCATCTAGGGGGGTAGGAAGGGCATAATGGGTCTGAAAGTTAGGGGTCTGAATAGCATAGGGGGGTTGAGAAATAGAGTGAGACTGAGAGTCAGATAGAGGTTGAGAGGTTGGGGGGGAGAGGGATATTGAGGGCAGAGGGCTGAGAGGAGAATGGAGCATGGGTGCTGGGAGTGGAAGAGAGGGTGTATTAGTTAGGGGGGAATCGGGGGTAGGTGGGCGTTTTGGGGTAGAAGAGGGGAAGAGGGAGATGGGGGAAGGTGTTAGGGGGTCACAAGGTGTGGGGGTTAAATGTGGGCTGGAGGTGCATAGGAGGGGTGAGGGTTGGGTGGGGTTTGGGGGTGAGTGTAAGAGGGGTGCAGTGGAAGCTGGGATGGAGTAAAAGGAATTGGAGGCAATGGGTTAGAAGGGGCAGGTGTGTAGGAAGGGGTAGTTGGGGAGGGGGGATGGGAAGGTGGGTTTGGGGAGGGCATGGCTTCACCCACTGTGGTCGTTGACAGGTGTGATGTAGCAGGGGCAGGGGAATCGTTGGGGAGGTGCAAATGTGGAAGGGACAGGGGGCTTTTGGGGTGATGAAGCAGGGGGGGTGGGGTTTGGGGGGCTGGGGCAGGGGGGAGGAATAGGAGGGCTAAGTTGGGGAGGATGCAACCTGGGAGGTGACCTGGGATGTGACCTGGGAGGTGGCCTGGGAGGTGACCTGGGATGTGACCTGGGAGGTGGCCTGGGAGGTGACCTGGGATGTGACCTGGGAGGTGAGACTACCTGAGAGGCTAGTTCGGTGTCATGCTTGCCATCTATTCTTGTAGGCTATTTGCTCATCTTTCGTCATAAACCTCTCTATAAACACATGTGTTTGTGTGTGTGTGTGTGTGTACTCACCTATTTGTACTCACCTATTTGTGCTTGCGAGGGTTGAGCTTTGGCTCTTCGGTCCCGCCTCTCAACTGTCAATCAACTGGTGCACAGATTCCTGAGCCTACTGGGCTCTATTATATCTACATTTAAAACTGTGTATGGAGTCAGCCTCCACTACATCACTGCCTAGTGCATTCCATCCATTAACTACTCTGACACTGAAAAAAGTTCCTTCCAACGTCTCTGTGGCTCATGTAGGTACTCAGTTTCCACCTGTGTCCCCTTGTTCGCGTCCCACCAGTGTTGAATAGTTTATCCTTGTTTACCCGGTCGATTCCTCTGAGGATTTTGTAGGTTGTGATCATGTCTCCCCTTACTCTTCTGTCTTCCAGTGTCGTAAGGTGCATTTCCCGCAGCCTTTCCCCGTAACTCATGCCTCTTAGTTCTGGGACTAGTCTAGTGGCATACCTTTGGACTTTGGCATGGCATACCCTTTGGACTTACGCATGGCATACCCTTTGGCATACCCTTTGGACTTTGTGTGTGTGTGTGTGTGTGTGTGTGTGTGTGTGTGTGTGTTCACCTAGTTGTGTTTGTGGGGGTTGAGCTTTGCTCTTTCGGCCCGCCTCTCAACTGTCAATCAACTGTTTTACTAACTACTTTTTGTTTCTCCTCCACACCACACACACACACACACACACCAGGAAGCAGCCCGTGATAGTTGACTAACTCCAAGGTACCTATTTACTACTAGGTAACATGGGCATTCAGGAAAGAAACTTTGCCCATTTGTTTCTGCCTAGTGCGGGAATCGAACCCTCACCACAGAATTACAAGCCCTGCGCGCTATCTACCACGCCCCACGTATGTGTGTGTGTGTGTATGTGTGTGTGTGTGTGTATGTGTGTGTGTGTGTGTGTGTGTGTGTGTGTGTGTGTGTGTGTGTGTGTGTGTGTGTGTGTGTGTGTGTGTGTGTGTGTGTGTGTGTGTGTGTGTGTGTAATTACCTAAGTGAAGGTACAGGATGAGAGCTACGCTCGTGGTGTCCCGTCTACCCACCACTCTTTGTCTTATAACATTTTGAAACTACTGACGGTTTTGGCCTCCACCACTTGCTCACCTAACTTGTTCCAACCGTCTACCACTCTGTTTCCAAAAAGGAATTTTCTGATGTTTCTTTGGCATCTTTGTTTAGTTAGTTTAAATCTATGACCTCTTGTTCTTGAAGTTCCAGGTCTTAGGAAATCTTCCCTATCAATTTTATCGTTTCCTGTTACTATTTTGTACGTAGTGATCATATCACCTTTTTTTTCTTCTCTCCTCTAGTTTTGGTATATTTAATGCCTCTAACCTCTCCTCATAGCTCTTGCCCTTCAGTTCAGGGAGCCACTTAGTAGAATGTATTTGCTCCTTTTCCAGTTTGTTGATGTGCTTCTTAGGATATGGGCACTATACAACCACTTCATATTCTAGCTTTGACCTAACAAAAGTCGTGAATTTTTTTTTAGTATTTCGCCATCCATGCATTTAAAAGCAATTCTGAAGTTAGAAAGCGTAGCATAAGCTCTTCGCACAATGTACTTTGTGGTCCTCAGGTGATAGTTTTCTATCTAGAACCACCCCTAGATCTCTTTCTTTATCAGAATTCTGTAAAGATTTCTCACATAATTTATAGGTTGTGTGTGGTCTATGTTTTCCTATTCCACATTCCATAACATGGCATTTAGTCACATTAAATTCCATTTGCCAAGTGGTGCTCCATATACTAATTTTGTCCAGGTCTTCTTGGAAGGGCATGACAATCATCTAAGTTTCTTATCCTTCCTATTATCTTAGCATCATCAGCAAACATGTTCATATAATTCTGTATTCCATCTGGTAGATTATTTATGTAGACAATGAACATCACTGGTGCAAGAACTGAACCCTGTGGTACTCCACTTGTGACATTTCTCCAGTCCTATACATTGCCTCTGACTACTGCCCTCATATTTCTACCAGTCAGAAAATTTTTCATCCACGTTAGAAGCTTATCTGTCACTATTTTGTGTTATCAATTTTGATAATTGCAAATACAATTCGTCTTCATCTTGAAAAACGTAAATTGGTGGATGGGTCGCAACATGGTTTTGCGAATGGCCGTTCGTGTTTGACGGATTTGCTATCTTTTTGTTCCGGCATAGTTGAGGCAGTTGATGGTGGTGGGGATTGTGATGTTGTGTGCCTTGGCTTTGGCAGGGCTTTTGATGCGGTGCCGCATGAAAGACTGACTGGGGGAGTGGAGGCTCATGGTAATGGGGGGTGCTATGTTGGGTTGGATTGGGGCGTGGCTGTTCCGGGTGAGGCAGGAAGTTGGTGTGGGTGGGGTTGAGTCAGAGTGGGATAGTGTTGTTGGTGGAGTGTCTCGGGGCTCTGTCCTGGGGCCTCTGTTGTTTGTAGTGTGTGTGGGTGATTTGGATTCAGGTTTGAGTGGCGGCATCTGCGGGTTTGCAAATGATGCAGGGATCGGTGGGGAAGTTGGCGCGGGGGAGGACTCACTATCACTTCAGGATGGTCTGGGTGGGGTTTTGGAGTGGTCAAAGGATTGGCAGATGCAGTTTGGTGCTGGGTGTAAAGTTCTGGGGCTGGGTGGTGATTGAAGAGTTGTAAGATGAGAGCTGGATGGTGTTGGGGTTGTGGGGTCGGGTTGCGGGGGGGGATCTGGGAATTGTGATTGGTGGGAGTTTGAAACAAGGGGGATCGGTGCATGAATGTTCGTGGTGGGGCAAATGGGACACTGGGATTTGTTGGTCGAGGCATTGGTGGCGGGACGCCTGGTGTGGTTCTTCAGCTGTGTCTTGCTCTGGTTGGGCCCCGTTTGGATTGTGCAGTTCGGTTTTGGTCGCCGTGCTGTGGAGTGGATATGGGTTCACTTCGACGTGTCCAGCGTGGGATGGCTGGGTTGGTTCCCCAAATTGGAGGTCTTTCGTGGGAAGAGGGATTGGTGGGGCTTTGGTGGCATTCGCTGGGGGGGCGGGGGGTTGGGGGTGGCATGGTGGAGGTTTGCGGGTGGATGAGTGAACACAACAGGGGAAATGTTGGTGGGGTGTTGGGAGTGTTAACACGGGACAGAGCACGAAGCGGTGGGTGTGGGTTGGATAGGTTTGGATTTGGGAGGAACTTGGGTGGGTGCTGGTTCAGTAACAGGGTTGTTGATTTGTGAAACCGGTTGCCGCGTAGCGTGGTGGAGGTGGAGTCCCTCGATTGTTCCGGGCGCGGGTTGGACATGTTTATGAGTGGGATTGGGTGGTTATAGATAGGAGCTGCCTCGTATGGGCCAATAGGCCTTCAGCAGTTGCCTTTGTTCTTATGTTCTTCCAATATTTTCCACTTTCCAGAACAACCTCTTATGTGGAACTCTGTCGAAAGCCTTTTTTAGGTCCAGATAGATACAGTCAACTCAACCATCTCTTTCCTGTAAAATCTCTGTGGCTCGATCATAGAAACTGAGTAAATTCGATACACAGGATCTTCAAGATCGAAAACCATACTGTCTGTTTGATATTATATAATTTCTCTCCAGGTGTTCTACCCATTCAGTTTTTATTATTTTTTCCAATACTTTGACTATTACACTTGTCAACGATACGGGTCAATAATTGAGGGGGTCTTCCTTGCTGCCACTTTTGTAGATTGGAACTATGTTAGCCTTTTTCCATGCATCTGATACAACTTCTGTACACATGGATGTCTGAAAAATCAGCTGAAGTGGAATGCTGACTTCATATGCACTTTCTCTCAGAACTCATGGCGAAACTCCATCTGGGCTAACTGCTTTGTTCATACTTCCCTGCCTAGCAACAAGTCTGTCCAATTACACTCATTAAAAAAATTCCGAAGTTCCCCATAGTGTCCTCTCATGAAATCAAGTTTATCAACTGTTTCAATGTCCCTATTTTCTTCTAGGTAATATCTTAAGGCATATTTAATGTCTAACAAAACATGATCACTCTTTTCCAAAGGCGGAAGGTACTGAATGTCAAATATCTCTTCTTCTTTCCTGGTGAATACTAGATCAAGCACTAATGGTACATCCCCTTCCCTCATTCTTGTGGCCTGCTTGACGTGTTGATACATGAATGTGTCAATAATGAAGATTACAAATTTGCATGTCCAAAAGTTCTCGGTTCTTGCTTCATAAGCCTCCCAGTCTATTGCTTTAAAGTTAAAGTTCTCCAGTATCAACAGTCGTGATTTATCCTAATCTGCTTGTACTATAATTTCTCTCGTGATCATAATGAGGCCCTCTCGTTTCTCATCCAGTTCTTCCTTTATCCATGTGTTGCTTGCTGGTGGGTTATAGGCATTTACAATTATCAGTTTATCATCCTGATTGTAGACCTGCAATGCCATTATGTCAAATTCACAAGGATTTTAAGTATTAACTCTCTTGCTTTCAGATGTTGTTTCACCAGCACAGCCACTCCTCCCCCCCCCCCCTCCTTCCTAGTTTTCCTGTCACGTCTCCAAACTGAGTAGACCCTTGGGAATACGACTTCATTTAAAATATTTCACTCAAATTTCGTCTTTGATAATGCGACAACATCTAGGACCTTAAGCTAATTTATATCTTGTAACTCCAATGCTTTTGATCTAACTTCATCTATGTTGGTATATACAATTTTCAAGAACATGTACCCTTTCCCTTTGTTCATTACTCCCCCTTCCACTAATGATTTTGTTACCTTGTTTTTTATGTACCATTTCACCAGCTTTCCAGTCCCAGACACATTCTAGAAAAAAGAATTTCTGTCTTCTTCATTTCTATCCTCATTTAGACGTTTTGCTTCAATGAGGTTCATTTTCAGCTTTTCTCTGTCTTCCTTTGAGAGGTTTTGTCTTATTGACCAAAGTTTGCCATCCTCATCACTCTGCAATTTCTTGGTATTTCTAAGCACTTCCGTCATGTTTTTCACTCCATTAAACGTCACGCTTAAGGGACAGTTCTTGTCTCTCTCATATTTTCCTATTTTTCTTAAATCACTGACAATTTCTTTAGAGCCTTCTCCTTAACCTTCTATTTTCTCTATGATTTTCATCTCTTCTGCTCCTCGGTCCACCCTAGATGAAATTTCTAGATGAAAAATGAAAGTGTGTGTACTCACCTATTTGTGTGTGTGTGTGTGTGTGTGTGTGTGTGTGTGTGTGTGTGTGTGTGTGTGTGTGTGTGTGTGTGTGTGTGTGTGTGTGTGTGAGTGTAACTTAACTTGGACTGTAACCAAACCACCCAGCTCCGGACGTGTGTGTGTGTGTATTCACCTAGTTGTGCTTGCGGGGGTTGAGCTCTGCTCTTTTGGCCCGCTTCTTAACTGTCAAATGTTTCTAGTACTACTACTACTTTTTTTTACACCACATACACACACCCCAGGAAGCAGCCCGTGACAGCTGACTAACTCCCAGGTACCTATTTACTGCTAGGTAACAGGGGCATAGGGTGAAAGAAACTATGCCCATCGTTTCTCGCCGGCGCCCGGGATCAAACCCGGGACCACAGGATCACAGGTCCAGCGTGCTGTCCGCTCGGCCACCGGCTCCACTTATGTGTGTGTGTAATTATCTAAGTGTAGTTACAGGATGAAAGTTACGCTCGTGGTGTCCCGTCTTCCCAGCACCCTTTGTCATATAACGCTTTGAAACTACTGACGGTCTAGGCCTCCACCACCTTCTCACCTAAGTTGTTCCAACCGTCTACCACTCTGTTTGCGAAAGTGAATTTTCTTATATTTCTTCAGCATCTGTGTTTAGCTATTTTAAATCTATGACCTCTTGTTCTTGAAGTTCCAGGTCTCAGGAAATCTTCACTATCGATTTTATCAATTCCTGTTACTATTTTGTATGTAGTGATCATATCACCTCTTTTTCTTCTGTCTTCTAGTTTTGGCATATTTAATGCCTCTAACCTCTCCTCGTAGCTCTTGCCCTTCAGTTCTGGGAGCCACTTAGTAGCATGTCTTTGCACCTTTTCCAGTTTGTTGATGTGCTTCTTAAGATATGGGCACCACACCACTGCTGCATATTCTAGCTTTGGCCTAACAAAAATCGTGAACAATTTCTTTAGTATATCGCCATCCATGTATATAAAAGCAATTCTGAAGTTAGGAAGCGTGGCATAGGCTCCACGCAAAGCATTCTTTATGTGTGTGTGTGTGTGTGTGTGTGTGTGTACGCGCGCTCATCATAGTTGTGTTCGCCGAGCTGTGCTTGTGGGGGGTTGAGCTTTGGTTCTTTGGCACCGCATCTCAATCGTTAATTATCTAGTGTATAGGTTCCGAAGTCTATTGGGCTCAATCATATCTATAGTTGACCTGTGAATGAAGTCCACCTCCACCAAATCACTTTCTAGTACATGCAGTTTATTAACTACACTGACAATAAAGAAAATCATATGACATCTCTGTTTCTCATTTGAGTACTAAGTGTCCACTTGTGTCCCCTTTTTCGTGTTCCACCTATGCTAAATAATTATTCTTTATTTATTTACTAAGTTAATTCATGGGCACACGGGCAGCCAGGTATCTGGTGACACCTGGGCAGCCAGGTATCTGGTGACACCTGGGCAGCCAGGTATCTGGTGACACCTGGGCAGCCAAGTATCTGGTGACACCTGGGCAGCCAGGTATCTGGTGACACCTGGGCAGCCAAGTATCTGGTGACACCTGGGCAGCCAGGTATCTGGTGACGCCTGGGCAGCCAGGTATCTGGTGACACCTGGGCAGTCAGGTGTCATTCCTCTCAGTTCCGGGACGAGCCTGGTGGCATACCGCTGAATCTTCTCTAACTTCGTCTTGTGTTTAACTAGGTATGGACTCCAGGCTGGAGCTGCATACTCCAGGATTGGTCTTACGTAAGTGGTATACAAGGTCGTTACGCAAGTTTCTAAATGCAGTTCTTCTGTTGGCCAGTCTAGCATATGTCGCTGATGATATCCTTTTCACTTTAATAGCCACTTTCTAGACCATTCCTCCAGTTTGTCCAGGTCATCCTCTTTGTCTATCTTCATCTGTCTTGATTTTTTTCATAATTTTGTTTCATCCTCAAACATTGAGAGGAATGAGTCTATACCCTCTGGAAGATCATTTTTGTATATCTGAAACAGGATGGGTCCAAATACAGAGCAATATGGGACTCCTCTGGTGACAACTCCCCACTCTGATGGCTTCTCTGAGCTACTCGCTGTTACCTGTTGCTTAGATACTCCGTTTTCTACTGGAGCATCTTACCTTTTTCTCTTGCATGTTTCTTCAACTTTTGTAACAGCCTTTTATGGGGTACTGTGTCAAAGGCTTTCTGACAGTCCAAGAAAATTCAGTCTGCCCACCTTCTTTTTCTTGACTAATTTTTGTTGCTTGGTTATAGATTTCTATTAAACCTGTGAGGCACGATTTACCATCTCTGAACCCATGCTTATGGTGTGTTACAAAGCTATTTCCCTCCAAATGCTCTACGAGCCTTTTCTTCACGATCTTCTCTATCGCCTTGTACGGTATACAAGTTAGGGAAACTGAACTGGCCTGTAGTTCAGTGCCTCTTGCCTGTCACCATTATGGTATATTGGGACTATGTTAGCTGTCTTTCAGCTTTCTGGTAGGTCTTCTGTTTCCAACGACCTGCTATACATCATAGAGAATGGCACACTTAGTGCTTCTTCGCCCTCTTTTAGTATCCACTGTGAGATTCTGTAAAACCAGACAGCCTTTCCAATAGCCTTTCATCTCCAACCTATTCATTTTGAACTCATCACTGGTGAGTTCAAATATTCCAAGGTTGCTTGGTTTGCCTCTTCCTCATTTAGTACAGGAACTTCTCCTTGTTCTATTGTGAAAACCTCCTAGAATCTGTTGTTAAGTTCCTCACACACCTCCTTGTCATTCTCTGTGTATTTATTCTCCCCTTTTCTCAGTTTCATCTCTTGTTCTTTCACTGCTGTTTTACTCCTAATGTGTCTGTGGAGAAGTTATGGTTGGGTCTTAGCTTTACTCGCGATGTAATTTTCATACTGTCTCTATGCTTCTCTCCTTACTCTGAGGTACTCATTTCTTGCATTATGGTATCTCTCTCTGCTCTCTGGTGTTCTTTTATTCCTGAAATTTTTCCATATTCTTGTACTCAATTGCTTCGCCACCTTTCATTACTGATTGAACAATGGATTCATCAGTTGCTTTTTATTTTCTCCCTTTGAGCCGGGATAAACCTGTCTGCACCTTCCTGGAACTTATAGGTGACATTGTCCATCATATTCTGTATAGTCGTATCTCTGAGTTCAGTTTCCCATGGTATTTTCCTTAGGAAGTTCCTCATCTCGTCATATTTTCCTTGTCGGTAATATAGTCTCTTTCCTTCCAATCCCATCCTAGGATAGGTTATCCCTACCTTCACCGGTTACTCAAATGTTAATACAATGTGGTCACTCATTCCAATGAGGGCTTCAAATTTGACTTCCCTTATTTCTGATTCATTCAAGGTGAATATCAGGTCGAGTCCAGCTGGTTCGTCATTGCCTCTCATTTTTGTGGGTTCCCTTACGTGTTGGCTTAGAAGGTTCCTTGTTGCCACTTCCAAGAGTTTAGCTCTCCATAAATCTGCACCTCCATGTGGGTCCCCATTCTCCCAGTCTAAAATCCATGGTTGAAATCATGGAAAGATAGTTGATTGTTTGAAATGGTTAATTATGGTTTAAATGATTAAGAGTCTGGATCCATTCCTGCAGGCAACTGATGTTGCTCTCTCTATTATACTATTGGTTACCATGTGGTTCCTATCAAACTCCTGTCTAGGTCTTCTGTCATTTAGTGGAGAGTTGTAAATGATTGCTACTATTATCTTAGATCCACCCATTGTCATAGTTCCAGTTATGTAGTCTCTGAATTCTTCACAGCCCGAAATTTCCATCTCTTCAAAACTCCAATCTTTTCTTATCAGCAGGACAGACCACTCCTCCTCCTCTACCTTCCCTCTCTTTCCTTACTATATAACAGTCCTTTGGAAATACAGCCTTTGATATAACTCCTGACATTTTTGTTTCTGTGAGTTCTATTACATCTGGGGTTTCTTCCTGTGCCCTTCCCGCCAGTTCACTTGCTTTATAGGTAGTCCCATCAATGTTTGTGTATTACCTTGAAGCTCACTTTCCTATATCCATTTTCACCCACCCTCTCCACTAGTGTAGTAAGCCGTTCCATGGACAGGGCTACATGTAGGCTCATCCTCCTGTGGAGTTGTTACCAGGAGTTTGGGGGGAGGTTGGGTGAGGGATGGAGGGCTTAGTTCTTGCTCCGGCCTGCTTGGAACAGGAAGAAGTCCTGAGGGTGGAGAGGCAGGGAGTGCTCGGGGTTGGGGAGCAAGGAGTGCTTGGGGTGAGGACTCGTCTTCCTGTGGTGTAGTTAACAGGGGTTTGGGGGAAGGTGAGGTCGGAAATGGAGAACTTAGATCATGCCTGGGCCTGCTTGGGGCAGGAAGAAGGCCAAGGGATGGGAAGGCAGGGGAATACTCGGGATATGGAGGAAGGGAGAATTTGGGTGGTAGAGTGAGTATTGAGTAGGGCAAGGGAGGATTTGTGCTTGGGGTTGGAGGGACTCCTATGGAGTAGTGGGTCCCCTCTGGAGGTACCTGAATTGCTGGTTTGGGGTTTACAACTCCTCTCTGGGATTTGTGGGTTGAAGGCTGAGGATCCTTGGTTCCTTTCCTTCAACCTGCGCCTTTTCCATGCATCTGCTGCCTGTATTATCTCGACCCTGGTTTTGTCCCTCTGAAGGAATACTTTTCTTTATTTCCTTAAATTGTTCAATTTGCTCTTCTTTACTAGGATGTCTCTACGATGGCTTCATTCCAGAATATTACCTTGATCAATAGATTTTTGTTTTTGTTGTACTGGCCAATCTGAAAAACTTTTCCATACCTTGTTCAGCCCCAACCATTCCCATCTCCTTTAGTATCCCTGACACTGCAGCTTTGTCCTTAGCCCTCCATTCTTCCCGTTTGGAACCTTCTTGTTCCTTAATACCTACCATCACTACCACTCTTTTTCCTTTCCATTAGCTGGTTCGTGCATCTAGCTGCCTCCTGTGAAATTACTGCTTTCATTGCAACTTCCTTGACTGTTGACATAGCTTCTAGGCACGTCTTCAGAATTTCAGCAAAGTTGGCACCCACTGAAAGGGGTCCCAGTCATTGCTACATCCCCTGCTACCTGGGGGTTGGTTGCCTAGGCCAGAAACTGAGGAAGGCTTTTTTTTAGTTTTTTGTCTCCTCTTGTGCTTCACTTAGTTCATTCTGCAGTTTACTTATAATTTCCCTCATGTCCTTTAATTCCCCTTTGATTTTCCTCCATGCACGAACAGTCATTTCCTTGTATGACTCGCCCTGTTAATCTCCTTCAACTGTGTTCTGTTTCCTACCATCATGCTTGATCTTTTTTTGTTCCTTAGGGTTAGTGTTTGTCTACAAGGATCAGAGTGTGTGTGTGTGTGTAGTCACTCACCTAGTTGTGTTTGCGGGGGTTGAGCTCTGGCTCTTTGGTCCCGCCTCCCAACCGTCAATCAACAGGTGTACAGATTCCTGAGCCTATTGGGCTCTATCATATCTACACTTGAAACTGTGTATGGAGTCAGCCTCCACCACATCACTTCCTAATGCATTCCATTTGTCAACCACTCTAACACTAAAAAAGTTCTTTCTAATATCTCTTGTGCTCATTTGGGCACTCAGTTTCCACCTGTGTCCCCTTGTGCGTGTTCCCCTTGTGTTAAATAGACTCTCTTTATCTATCCTATCAATTCCCTTGAGAATCTTGAATGTGGTGATCATGTCCCCCCTAACTCTTCTGTCTTCCAGCGAAGTGAGGTTTAATTCCCGTAGTCTCTCCTCGTAGCTCATACCTCTCAGCTCGGGTACTAGTCTGGTGGCAAACCTTTGAACCTTTTCCAGTTTAGTCTTATCCTTGACTAGATATGGACTCCATGCTGGGGCTGCATACTCCTGGATTGGCCTGACATATGTGCTATACAAAGTTCTGAATGATTCTTTACACAAGTTTCTGAATGCCGTTCGTATGTTTGCCAGCCTGGCATATGCCGCTGATGTTATCCGCTTGATATGTGCTGCAGGAGACAGGTCTGGCGTGATATCAACCCCCAAGTCTTTTTCCTTCTCTGACTCCTTAAGAATTTCCTCTCCCAGATGATACCTTATATCTGGCCTATCTTCATTACATTACATTTGGTTGGATTAAACTCTAACAACCATATGTTCGACCATTCCTTCAGCTTGTCTAGGTCTTCTTGAAGCCTCAAACAGTCCTCTTCTGTTTTAATCCTTCTCATAATTTTAGCATCGTCCGCAAGCATTGAGAGAAATGAATCGATACTCTCCGGGATATCATTTACATATATCAGAAACAAGATAGGACCGAGTACAGAGCCCTGTAGAACTCCACTGGTGACTTCACGCCAATCGGAGGTCTCACCCCTCACCGTAACTCTCTGCTTCCTATTGCTTAGATACTCCATTATCCACTGGAGCACCTTACCAGCTACACCTGCCTGTCTCTCCAGCTTATGTACCAGCCTCTTATGCGGTACTGTGTCAAAGGCTTTCCGACAATCCTAGAAAATGCAGTCCACCCAGCCCTCTCTTTCTTGCTTAATCTTTGTCACCTGATCGTAGAATTCTATCAAGCTTGTAAGGCAAGATTTACCCTCCCTGAACCCATGTTGGCGATTTGTCACGAAGTCCCTTCTCTCCAGATGTGTTACCAGGTTTTTTCTCGCGATCTTCTCCATCACCTTGCATGGTATACAAGTCAAGGACACTGGCCTGTAGTTCAGTGCCTCTTGCCTGTCTCCCTTTTTGTATATTAGGACCACATTCACCGTCTTCCATATTTCTGGTAGGTCTCCCATCTCCAGTGACTTACTATACACTATGGAGAGTGGCAAGCAAATTGCCTCTGCACACTCTTTCAGTATCCTCCTGTGTGTGTGTGTATGTGTGTGTGTGTGTGTACTCACCCACCTAATTGTACTCACCTAATTGTGCTTGCGGGGGTTGAGCTCTGGCTCTTTAGTCCCGCCTCTCAACCGTCAATCAACTGGTGTACAGATTCCTGAGCCTATTGGGCTCTATTATATCTACATTTGAAACTGTGTATGGAGTCAGCCTCCACCACATCACTTCCTAATGCATTCCATTTACTAACTACTCTGACACTGAAAAAGTTCTTTCTAACGTCTCTGTGGCTCATTTGGGTACTCAGCTTCCACCTGTGTCCACCTGTGTGTGTGTGTGTGTGTGTGTGTGTGTGTGTGTGTGTGTGTGTGTGTGTGTGTGTGTGTGTGTGTGTGTGTGTGTGTGTGTGTGTGTGTGTGTGTGTGTGTGTGTGTATGTGTGTGTGTGTGTGTGTGTATGTGTGTGTGTGTGTGTGTGTACTCACCCAGTTGTACTCACCTAGTTGTATTTGCGGGGGTTGAACTCTGGCTCTTTGCTCCCGCCTCTCAATCGTCAATCAACAGATGTACAGATTCCTGAGCCTATTTGGCTCTATGTGTGTGTGTGTATGTGTGTGTGTGTGTGTGTGTGTATGTGTGCAACCCGTTCTCGCACAAGATAGCACATATACGACTTAATGCTTTAAGTCAATATGTTGAATATGAATTAGTACATATGTGGTATATTCCGAGTTACATTTTTTCCAAGGCCCAAACTCTACCTCACGTACCAATTTACATCTCACAGTACCCGTCCATCAACGTAGATAGCAGAATAGTCATGATTGGTTCACTTATAATGACAGTTGTAGTTTACAGGTACCACATGGGTTGTGAAATTTACCTACTATTGTCGATGCTCTTAGAATATTACATGTCAGCTACATCCAATTGAAGGCTCGTAGTTTTGTTTTGAGAAATATTAGTTGTTCTTAGTAAATTATAATAAGCACTATAAATTATTACATAGAATAATAGTGCTTCACCAAGCAACATTATATACATTAGTTTATGCTTTAAAAATCTTTAAAGGATGTATTGTACAAATGTAAATAGAAAACGATGTTACGTTGGAATGTCTATGGGGTAAACTACTGAAAACAGGATGGTATATTGTCTACTAACTACTGTAGGATGGGTATATAGTGTCCACTACCATCTGTTAGGTGGGTAAGGGATCCATACCACTTGTAGGGTGGGTCTGGGCCCAATAACTACTCATAGGATAGGTATGGGGTTCACTACCACCTACAAGATGAGTATGTGGTCCACTACCACCCACAGGATGGGTATGGGGTCCACTACCACACAGAGGATGGGTATAGAGTCCACTACTAACCACAGGACGGGTAAGGGGTCCACTACCAACCACAGGAAGAGTATGGGGTCCACTACCACCCACAAGATGGGTATGGGCTCCACTACCACCCAAAATATGGGTATGAGGTCCACTACCACCCACAAGATAGGTATGGGGTCCACTACCATCTACAAGATAGGTATGGGGTCCACTAGGTATGGGGTCCACTAGCTATAGGTATAATAGGTATGGGGTCCACTACCACCCACAAGATGGGTATGGGGTCCACTACCGCCGACATGATAGGTATGGAGTCCACTACCACCCACAAGATGGGTATGGGGTCCACTACCACCCTAAAGTTTGGTATGGGGTCCACTACCACCCACAAGATAGTTATGGGGTCCACTACCACCCACAAGATAGGTATGGGGTCCACTACCACCCACAAGATTGGTATGGCGTCCACTACCACCCACAAGATGGGTATGGGGTCCACTACCACCCACAAGAGAGTTATGGGGTCCACTACCACCCACAAGATGGGTATGGGGTTCACTACCACCCACAAGATAGGTATGGGGTCCACTACCACCCACAAGATGGGTATATATGGGGTCCACTACCACCCACAAGATATATATGGGGTCCACTACCACCCACAAGATAGGTATGGGGTCCACTACCACCCACAAGATGGGTATGGGGTCCACTACCACCCACAAGATGGGTATGGGGTTCACTACCACCCACAAGATAGGTATGGGGTCCACTACCACCCACAAGATAGGTATGGGGTCCACTACCACCCACAATATGGGTATGGGGTCCACTACCACCGACTTGATAGGTATGGGGTCCACTACCACCGACTTGATAGGTATGGGGTCTACTACCACCCACAGGATGGGTATGGGGTCCATTACCGCCCACAAGATGGGTATGGTGTCCATTACCGCCCACAAGATGGGTATGGTGTCCATTACCGCCCACAAGATGGGTATGGTGTCCATTACCACCCACAAGATGGGTATGGTGTCCATTACCGCCCACAAGATGGGTATGGTGTCCATTACCGCCCACAAGATGGGCATGGGGTCCACTACCGCCCACAAGATGGGTATGGGGTCCACTAACGCCCACAAGATGGGTATGGGGTCCACTACCACCAACAAGATGGGGTATGGGATCCGTTACCACAAAGTTATCAATTTATGAAACAGATTGACAAATTTTAAGTTCCAAGTTTATACATATTGTAAAATTGAGTTTATGTAGTAACATAAATTGGTAAATCATAAATATTGTAAGTTAAGAATCTGATGCATGTGTGTGTTTGGGGGGGGGGCGATACCCTTGGTAAGCGAGAGTGGTAGGTAACCTTAGACGTTCTGCGGTCAACGTGCAACGTGGGGTCGGTGGTGGGGGGGGGGGGGTGTTCAAACCCACCCTCCAACATCTGGGCAAGGTACCAGCAGCCTCCACAACACTCCCCCAGCCTCCAGCTGGTGCTTGTAGATGCCTCATCTAACCTCACCTATGTCACACATTAACCTACAGTTCCTGTGATATTTAAACTCCTCATCACAGTGGCGTCTCACCAATATAAACTGTATTGGATTTTGTCCCGAAATAGCAATATGCTGACTGGACGTTTATGTATGTATGTATGTATGTATGTATGTATGTATGTATGTATGTATGTATGTATGTATGTATGTATGTATGTATGTATGTATGTATGTATGTATGTATGTATGCATGCATGTATGCATGTATGTATGTAAGTATGTATGTGTATGTATGTATGTATGTATGTATGTATGTATGTATGTATGTATGTATGTATGTATGTATGTATGTATGTATGTATGTATGTATGTATGTGTGTATACATGCATGAATGTATGCATGTATATATGTAAGTATGTATGTGTGTATGTATGTATGTATGTATGTATGTATGTATGTATGTATGTATGTATGTATGTATGTATGTATGTATGTATGTATGTATGTATGTATGTATGTATGTATTTATGTATACATGCATGAATGTATGTATGTATGTACTCACCTAATTGTGCTTGCGTGGGGTGATCTCTGGCTCTTTGGTCCCGCCTCTCAACTGTCAATCAACTGGTCTACAGGTTCCTGAGCCTATTGGGCTCTATCATATCTACACTATAAACTGTGTATGGAGTCAGCCTCTACCACATGACTTCCTAATGCATTCCATTTGCCAACCACTCTGACACTAAAAAAGTTCTTTCTAATATCTCTATGCATGCATGTATGTAATCATGTATGTATGCATGTATGTATGTATGTATGTATGTATGTATGTATGTATGTATGTATGTATGTATGTATGTATGTATGTATGTATGTATGTATGTATGTATGTTTGTATGTATGTATGTATGTATGTATGTATGTATGTATGTATGTATGTATGTATGTATGTATGTATGTATGTATGTATGTATGTACAGTTGCCCTCAAGCTAGAGGGGGAGCAGGCAGGATGTATCCATCCTCCTGTTTGACATAGGCCTAGGCCTAAGGTCTAGTCTTCAGTGCGCCAAATAGGTTAGCTACAGCGGCACTAAGTGTGCACCGTCCCTCCTACCAACTGTGGTAGGCCCTGGATGTGTGGATTGGCCAGAAATTAAGGCAGGAATTGTTAATGTGGCAATATCGAGGCCTGCTGAGGGGAGAGTCGTGAAGTAGGTGGGCTGCCCTGCGGTACCTGAAGCCTGGGGCACCACGCGCGTGAAAAATAGCCTTTGTGCCCTCCCTACTCAAGGTCGTGGTTTGTGTGCGCGACTAGTGTGTTTACACGAGAGACTGCCAGGACACCCCATATAGTGCCCCTACACTGCGTGTGAGTGTAAACCTTGTGCCTTGTAGGTGTCTATATGTACATGTGTGTGAAGGGCAGAGTGCAGTGTTGAAGACATACCACCCAACAACACATGAAGTGAGCCGCAGCAAATAGATGGTTGTTGACACAAGGAGTAAGACTTCGAGACAACAAGTGACCATGGCTGGTGTACCCGGGAACCATAACGGCCCCCCCGGCGGGGGCCCCCGTCCCTGCCGGGGGCCCCTGGGTGCTGATTCCCACCTGGGGCCCTCCGGTGAGGATCCCGACCCGGGGCCCTCCAACAGTACTGGTACAGGTGACTCTACAACAGACGATGAAGGTTACTGCCTAGTCCAAGGCAGAAGTGGCAAGAAACGGGACAGGTTACAGCGACAGGGTGAGCAGCAACAGCAACCTCAACAACAACAACAACAACAACGACGACAAGACGAAGACAGTGAGTGGCACACCCTAATCTTTCCTGCAATGGGATTGACAGCAGCAGAGAAGTACAGATGGATTATTGAGGCCGCCCGCGCCCACAGAGCAGAGTATCGTATAGAGACCAGGTGTGTAGGTGGCAATGTTAGTGCACGGGTGCAGGGTCACCGTGCCCTGAAGTACTTCACAGAGACCAGTCTCGAGCATCAAGGTAAGAATTGTTGGAAGCAAACCCACAGACAAGACAAACTAAAATTATAATTAAGAACTATAGTATTCATGTTGACGTGGAATTTCTCAAGGACTATGAACAGATTGTTTGGGTCGAGCGCAACACTGGACCAGGGGGACTGGCCAAAAATCAAGCAATTGCTATGTGGAAGGAAGACCTGCCCCAAGTCATTCAAATACCAGGCATGAGGGAGTGCAAAGTGGAGAGGTATATTGGCAGCCCGTCCTTGTGTGGCAACTGTCAACGGTGGGATCACAGAACGTGGCAATGTGATCGCCCAATTAGGTGTGGGTGTTGCAGTGGCTCTCACGACACCAAGCAGTGCCTAGCTAAGCTTGCATCGGGTGGGGGTGGCGGGGTAACACCTAAATGTGCCAACTGCAAGCAACCCCACCATGCTTGGAACAGGTATTGCAGCGCGAGGCCTGCATGGCGGGGCTCGAAACCACCGAATCAAACCACAGGTGGACCAGTGAACAGGGGCGGGAATGGCACCGTTAACAGTACCACAGCAGGCCAGGGTTCAGTTCAGGGACCAGCCCAGGGTCCAGCTCACAGTAGACCGACAACAGTCTGGGGTAGTGATCACTCAGTGAACAGGGAAACCCAGGGTGGGGTGGTGGGGGGAATCAGGCGTGGGGCGGGGGCAGTGTAGCCAGCCACCACCGCTCCCCCATCCCTGAGGCCTTTCCACCTCTCTCCCCTCCAGGAAACCCACCCACCCATACCTCAATCTCTACCCACGGTGTCACACCACTACCACCACCTACCCTCCCAATCCATACCAATGAATCAGACCCCTCCACTGTCTCCCATCTGCCTCCCCCTCCAGGCACTCCTGACCCCCAGGAGGTCGTCACTCAGGTTTGTGTTGCAGCAATATTAGACTGCATGATAAGATCTCATCCAGTCGTCCACCAAATATTGCAAAAGCAGACGGAACTTGAGAAAGCCCTCTGCCAGATTAAGACGACTCAGGAACACATCCTTCAAATCCTGCAACGGCAGAGTCCATCAAGTGGAGGTCCTGCAAGCCAGAGCCTGGTGCAAGATGATGCAACACATACTGCCGAGGTACGTCAGCAGACACAACCAGGACACCAGCACACCAGTCCACACAGTAACACCAGTGCACACAGTGACACCAGTGTACACAGTAACACCAGTGCACACAGTAACACCAGTGCACACAGTGACACCAGTGTTCACATTAACACCAGTGCACACAGTAACACCAGTGCACAAAGTAACACCAGTGCACACAGTAACACCAGTGCACACAGTAACACCAGTGCACACAGTAACACCAGTGCACAAAGTAACACCAGTGCACACAGTAACACCAGTGCACACAGTAACACCAGTGCACACAGTAACACCAGTGCACACAGTAACACCAGTGCACACAGTAACACCAGTGCACACAGTAACACCAGTGCACAAAGTAACACCAGTGCACACAGTAACACCAGTGCACACAGTGACACCAGTGCACACAGTAACACCAGTGCACACAGTAACACCAGTGCACACAGTGACACCAGTGCACACAGTAACACCAGTGCACACAGTAACACCAGTGCACAAAGTAACACCAGTGCACACAGTAACACCAGTGCACAAAGTAACACCAGTGCACACAGTAACACCAGTGCACACAGTAACACCAGTGCACACAGTAACACCAGTGCACACAGTAACACCAGTGCACACAGTAACACCAGTGCACACAGTAACACCAGTGCACAAAGTAACACCAGTGCACACAGTAACACCAGTGCACACAGTGACACCAGTGCACACAGTAACACCAGTGCACACAGTAACACCAGTGCACACAGTGACACCAGTGCACACAGTAACACCAGTGCACACAGTAACACCAGTGCACAAAGTAACACCAGTGCACACAGTAACACCAGTGCACACAGTAACACCAGTGCACACAGTAACACCAGTGCACACAGTAACACCAGTGCACAAAGTAACACCAGTGCACACAGTAACACCAGTGCACACAGTGACGCCAGTGCACACAGTAACACCAGTGCATACAGTAACACCAGTGCACACAGTAACACCAGTGCACAAAGTAACACCAGTGCACACAGTAAAACCAGTGCACACAGTGACACCAGTGCACACAGTGACACCAGTGCACACAGTAACACCAGTGCACACAGTAACACCAGTGAACAAAGTAACACCAGTGCACACAGTAACACCAGTGCACACAGTGACGCCAGTGCACACAGTAACACCAGTGCACACAGTAACACCAGTGCACACAGTAACACCAGTGCACACAGTAACACCAGTGCACACAGTAACACCAGTGCACACAGTAACACCAGTGCACAAAGTAACACCAGTGCACACAGTGACACCAGTGCACACAGTAACACCAGTGCACACAGTAACACCAGTGCACACAGTAACACCAGTACACACAGTAACACCAGTGCACAAAGTAACACCAGTGCACACAGTAACACCAGTGCACACAGTGACACCAGTGCACACATTAACGCCAGTGCACACAGTAACACCAGTGCACACAGTAACACCAGTACACACAGTAACACCAGTGCACACAGTAACACCAGTGCACAAAGTAACACCAGTGCACACAGTGACACCAGTGCACACAGTAACACCAGTGCACACAGTAACACCAGTACACACAGTAACACCAGTGCACACAGTAACACCAGTGCACACAGTAACACCAGTGCACACAGTAACACCAGTGCACACAGTGACACCAGTGCACACAGTAACCCCAGTACACACAGTAACATCAGTGCACACAGTAACATCAGTGCACACAGTAACGCCAGTGCACACAGTAACACCAGTGCACACAGTAACACCAGTACACACAGTAACACCAGTGCACAAAGTAACACCAGTGCACACAGTAACACCAGTGCACACAGTGACACCAGTGCACACAGTAACGCCAGTGCACACAGTAACACCAGTACACACAGTAACATCAGTGCACACAGTAACACCAGTGCACACAGTAACGCCAGTGCACACAGTAACACCAGTGTACACAGTAACACCAGTGCACACAGTGACACCAGTGCACACAGTAACGCCAGTGCACACAGTAACACCAGTGCACACAGTAACACCAGTACACACAGTAACACCAGTGCACACAGTAACACCAGTGCACAAAGTAACACCAGTGCACACAGTGACACCAGTGCACACAGTAACACCAGTGCACACAGTAACACCAGTACACACAGTAACACCAGTGCACACAGTAACACCAGTGCACACAGTAACACCAGTGCACACAGTAACACCAGTGCACACAGTGACACCAGTGCACACAGTAACCCCAGTACACACAGTAACATCAGTGCACACAGTAACATCAGTGCACACAGTAACGCCAGTGCACACAGTAACACCAGTGCACACAGTAACACCAGTACACACAGTAACACCAGTGCACAAAGTAACACCAGTGCACACAGTAACACCAGTGCACACAGTGACACCAGTGCACACAGTAACGCCAGTGCACACAGTAACACCAGTAAACACAGTAACATCAGTGCACACAGTAACACCAGTGCACACAGTAACGCCAGTGCACACAGTAACACCAGTGTACACAGTAACACCAGTGCACACAGTGACACCAGTGCACACAGTAACGCCAGTGCACACAGTAACACCAGTGCACACAGTGACACCAGTGCACACAGTGACACCAGTGCACACAGTGACACCAGTGCACACAGTAACACCAGTGCACACAGTAACGCCAGTACACACAGTAACACCAGTGCACACAGTAACACCAGTGCACACAGTAACACCAGTGCACACAGTAACGCCAGTGCACACAGTAACACCAGTGTACACAGTGACACCAGTGCACACAGTAACGCCAGTACACACAGTGACACCAGTGCACACAATAACACCAGTGCACACATTGACACCAGTACACACAGTAACACCAGTGCACACAGTAACGCCAGTGCACACAGTAACACCAGTGCACACAGTGACACCAGTGCACACAGTAACACCAGTGTACACAGTGACACCAGTGTACACAGTAACGCCAGTACACACAGTAACACCAGTACACACAGTGACACCAGTGCACACAGTAACACCAGTGCACACAGTGACACCAGTACACACAGTAACACCAGTGCACACAGTAACACCAGTGCACACAGTAACACCAGTGCACACAGTGACACCAGTGCACACAGTAACCCCAGTACACACAGTAACATCAGTGCACACAGTAACATCAGTGCACACAGTAACGCCAGTGCACACAGTAACACCAGTGCACACAGTAACACCAGTACACACAGTAACACCAGTGCACAAAGTAACACCAGTGCACACAGTAACACCAGTGCACACAGTGACACCAGTGCACACAGTAACGCCAGTGCACACAGTATCACCAGTAAACACAGTAACATCAGTGCACACAGTAACACCAGTGCACACAGTAACGCCAGTGCACACAGTAACACCAGTGTACACAGTAACACCAGTGCACACAGTGACACCAGTGCACACAGTAACGCCAGTGCACACAGTAACACCAGTGCACACAGTGACACCAGTGCACACAGTGACACCAGTGCACACAGTGACACCAGTGCACACAGTAACACCAGTGCACACAGTAACGCCAGTACACACAGTAACACCAGTGCACAAAGTAACACCAGTGCACACAGTAACACCAGTGCACACAGTAACGCCAGTGCACACAGTAACACCAGTGCACACAGTGACACCAGTGCACACAGTAACGCCAGTACACACAGTGACACCAGTGCACACAGTAACACCAGTGCACACAGTGACACCAGTACACACAGTAACACCAGTGCACACAGTAACGCCAGTGCACACAGTAACACCAGTGCACACAGTGACACCAGTGCACACAGTAACACCAGTGTACACAGTGACACCAGTGTACACAGTAACGCCAGTACACACAGTAACACCAGTACACACAGTGACACCAGTGCACACAGTAACACCAGTGCACACAGTGACACCAGTGTACACAGTAACACCAGTGCACA
Organism: Procambarus clarkii; assembly: GCF_040958095.1. Taxonomy (NCBI): domain Eukaryota; kingdom Metazoa; phylum Arthropoda; class Malacostraca; order Decapoda; family Cambaridae; genus Procambarus; species Procambarus clarkii. The sequence goes on from NW_027189577.1 coordinate 99,127, forward strand.
CAGTAACGCCAGTGCACACAGTAACGCCAGTACACACAGTGACACCAGTGCACACAGTAACACCAGTGCACACAGTGACACCAGTACACACAGTAACACCAGTGCACACAGTAACGCCAGTGCACACAGTAACACCAGTGCACACAGTGACACCAGTGCACACAGTAACGCCAGTACACACAGTGACACCAGTGCACACAGTAACGCCAGTGCACACAGTGACACCAGTACACACAGTAACATCAGTGCACACAGTAACGCCAGTGCACACAGTAACACCAGTGCACACAGTGACACCAGTGCACACAGTAACATCAGTGCACACAGTAACGCCAGTGCACACTGTGACACCAGTGCACACAGTAACGCCAGTGCACACAGTGACACCAGTGCACACAGTAACGCCAGTACACACAATAACACCAGTGTACACAGTGACACCAGTGCACACAGTAACACCAGTGCACACAGTAACACCAGTGTGGGAACCGACCTGTGAGATTTATATTTATTTAATTTATATGAATTTATATTTACGTTAATTTATATACTTCGATAGCAATTTGTATAATGATAAGTGGACTGTATTTCTGCAATAATCTCTTAATCTCACAAATCGATCCTCTACACATTAGGGGGGTTTATATTTATATGTATGCAGCCAATCAAACTTCAGTAACTACATACATTGAAGAGGTTCCTTATCTTATAGTACAGCAGGTTAGTCCACCAGGTATAACTAGGGTGTAGACACCAAATTATCCTCTTTGAGGTAGCTTTCATCACCCAGGTAACTGGTGCACAAACTCTTCCTCGTCTTGACCTGTCAAAAGTGCACTAGCTGTAAAGCCAGAAACCTATATATGACAAGCTATATCAGAGAAAACACTATACAGTACATGGAACAATAAAGACCTGGCTTAATTACCTTTAGTTTGAGGCTTCCACGTGCTCTAACCGGTCCACCCTATATAATGACATTAATGGCCATAAATGAAAGATACATGGGTTTCGGAAAGAACACTTAACTTGAATTGTAGACATCGTGTTGGAGATGGTACCTTTGGTTTCCATAACACTACGTCCAAGTAAAATTAACCGGAGCCGTATTTGCTCCTGTGAGCCTCCGGTCTAGTATAAACAATGGCTGTTTAACACTCCATACTATTGACGTTACTGGCCGACATTGTCCAGATACGATAGGAGCCGAATTTGCTCCACACGTCTCGGAGGTGACACAACAATGGCTGCCCTCCTTCCTCACTCTCACGCCTGGCCTACATTGTCCACATTTCAGAAAGTGATAGAAGGGTCACATTTACTCTACTTTAATATTGATAATTAAGTTAATTTATATAAGATGTTTTTATGATGGTAAAGTCCAAAGACTAATGTATTTAAGAATAATTCCCAGCAGAATAGCTGGTGAATTATAATAGTATGTGGTGATGATATCCCGTTTTCTATAGACGGTAATTCCACTACAAGTTACGTTTTCTATGGGTAACTTGTTTATACAACACAGCTATTATCTGTATGATATATTAAATGGTGTCGGATTTTCCGACATAATTCCCCAGGGGGCTGCTCACGGGTCGAAGTCCTATTTAGAACAGACGAACACCGATACTCCTCCTTCGAATTATTAGATTAATTTGATGTTAGTAGTTAGTAATCACACATTTGTGTGTCTGTTCGTACAGGACGGATGTCCCGTACTAGAGTTGCAGGGGTTAGAAGTCTAATGCGATTTCATTTCCCTGTCAACTCTTGAAAGGCTAATATTCAAGCCTTATTACATATTATTTAACCCAGAAGACTGAATGTGATCAAGTACTACAGTCAAGTATGATTCAGGGACTGCAGTGAGATCAGTGACATTAGATATAACTTGAAGTTTGTTCAGGTAACTAGTCACTGATATATAAACACTGAGGCCCATGGAATACATCTTGATTAAATAATAAATGTATCAAATCAGTCATCAGATTTATTGGGGTTTAATTCAGTTAATTGATTCAGAAGATTGAATAGCTCATCATTAAAGTAAAGTATGGTTCTGAGACTGCAGTGGGATCAGTGACATTGGTCGCAGTGACTTGTAGCTGTTTTAGGCTACTGTTCACTGATTTGCCACTGAGGCCTCATGAACTCATCTTCAGCTTCAAATGATGATACTAACATCAACCTCTGTTACTATAGTCAGCTGTAATCTCCTTAGTATAATGCTACTGGAGAAATATAATCAGCTGACAAATTTAGATTTCTACTGGTATTGTTTATCTGCAGGCATAGGTCTCCTCAGGCTTGATACTGGGCCTAAGAGTAATTTACCTCCTGCAGAGTTTAACATGGTTATGCCCTGATATTTAGTAGGGCTACCGATGAATCGATGACAATAGTCTGTCCCAACAAGGAGACCGAAGTCGGTGAGGTGATCAGACTTAATATTATCTGCCAATTTTATTCCTCTATTTCTCAGGAATTTGGCTGTTGCTCTCAGACCTCGAACTTGTAGGTCTACTGGTATTTTGTCCACCACAATGGCTTGTACTCGACAGACGTACCTGCCTAAGCGTACTGATGGTTGTACCACCTGGTAGACTTGAGGTCCTGCATCTGTTACAAACCCTGAGATGTTGAATGACATCTGGGCTACAGGCCTTAATTGTAATTCATCTGCCAACTTTTTAGTGATATATGTTCTCTGGGATCCTTGGTCAAACAACCCACGGGTATGGACCTTGGCCCTCTTATTCAGGATGGTAATTTGGGCAGTAGGCAAAGTCGTATTACCTTTAGACTTTGCCGATTGGACACTCTTTGTTTGTTGCACCTTGCAGTACTGTACTGTGGTGGGAATGCAATCTTCCACCTTGGGGTTTGGAGACGTTGTTTTGGTGTCTCTGCACAATGCTGCATGGTGCTGACCTTTGTTACACCTATTACAGGTGTGTAATTGGGTATCACAGTCGTTGATGTTATGTTTCCTGAGGCACCTCGTGCAATGTTGCAAATCTTTGAGTCGCTCAACACGGGCGTCACTATCAGGAAAATTAGAGCAGTGGTACATTGAATGTTTCTCATTGCAGAACAAACATGTGCCATAGCTTCCAGTACCCTTTGGTGTCACGTTCTTGGGTGACACAGTAACTATAGGCTTGGAGGGTCCCACTGCATATACGCCCACACTGCTACTGTTCCACTTTGGTGTTGAATTATATTGTCTAGATTGATTTGGAGTACCTTTAGTACTCTGTGGTTTACTATTATTAGTTTCTGAGGGTTTACTTGGTGGTTTTAATTTGTCATGTGTTCGTAATTGATGAACTACTGACTTTAAACCTTCAGATATTTCATTCATGGCTAAGATGCTTTTATTGTAATGAGCACTCATTTGCCTCAATATGTCCCTAGGTATTTTCTCCTGGACAATTATTTTCAAGACCCACTCAGCCCCGTTTGTATCTGCTGTCAGGCTGAGGGCATTGATCAATGATTCTACCTCCAGCTTGAAGACTTGGAGTGAATCAGCTGAAGCCTCCGGTGGGGGTAAATGCAACAGCTCATGAACTAAATGTGATGTTCTTACTTCTGGATCAGCATAATTATCCTTGAGGAGTTTTACTGCCAGATCATAGCCGTCATTAGTTAATCTCAGATGGGATACTACTGTTTTAGCCTCACCTGATAATTGGCCTTGCAAATAAGAGAATTTACTACTCTTTGGTAAAGATTGTTTTGAGTCTACAAGGTCAACGAATTTGTTCCAAAATTCGTCCCAATCTTCCTCATCTTTTCCTGAGAAAGTGGGTAAATTAATTGGAGGGAGTCGAGCTTCTGCTTGACTCGTATTAGATGCAACTGTTGTTGTTGTTGCTGTTGCCTTGTTCTGGGCAATTAATTTGACATAAGGCTGTAACGTGGCCTGAGTGTGATCTTCATAATTCGCTAGATCAACCATAATGTCGTCTATTTCTGTTTCTGATAAATTAGTGTTGGCAAGTTCAGCCACATATGTTGCTATTTGGCATTTGATTTGCTCAAATTTACCTGCAGCTGCTTGATAATAGCTTTCCAGGTCAGCATAATCAACTTGAGATTGTTGTGACAAATCTTCACATTTCTTGATCTGTCTTGTTAAGTGGCCTTTAAGACCTGCAAGGGTTCTTTTCATTCTCCCTGCATTATCCATACTGGCTCGTTGGTGAAGCCTTGTGGGGCTTGTACTTGGGCTGCTCATAATACTGAACAAACACTAATGGTAGCCTAGGGTAAATTCTGAACTCACTAGGCAATAATCCTACCTCTACTAGAGGTTAGCACTTAAAATTAATACACATTATATATATACAATCATACACACTAATGATTTGAGTGATAAACCAGTGTCACTGGAAGTACCTTTAGGTTAGCTCTTCTATATCACCCTAGGATGGTAGAGACACTAATTAATCACTCAAAGGTGTAATGATCATAAGTAAATTATTATATATACAACTCAACTCGAGTTGATAAAAATTACACCCAAAATAGGGTCTGGACCATTCATTAATGGTGTTAGGTTGTTCAATATAGTACAACTGACTATGGTAATAATGGGACTAGGATGAACGATAATAGTTCAACTAGTCAATGGTTTTATCCTACCCTGTTGTGGGTTGGCAATTAGTAAATATTATACTGTGATCACTAGTGCAATATATATTAAATAATTCTCTATTTTGGAGAAATAATATATACAATTATTGATAATAGCCTCTTAATTAGCCTCTATGAAACTTCTAATATTATCTAGAAGTATTAAATATTATTAGTGACCTCGCGAAATAAACTCCACAAAATTCGTAGATAATCTCTCGCGAAATGTAACACCACGAAATCCGTGAACAATCTCACGAAGACCCCAGCCACTAATTTGGCTGGCTTCTATATTAGCGCTGTCATTTCACAGAATAACATGCCACCAAATGTCTGTGGGTGTGCATGAAACCGCTGATGAGGCTGAACTGAACTGAGGGAGGCTCCTGAGCTCCCTCGAGGCTACGCTTCCGTCTTTGACTGGCTGGCCTTTGTTTAAATAACACTGCACTAGTATATTTAATGAATCCACTGGTTAACTGGTTCATCCGGTACTAAGATGACCAAATATGGGTTCAAAGAATCAAATAATCCGTCATCCGGTTCGAAGATGACCAAATAATGTGGGAACCGACCTGTGAGATTTATATTTATTTAATTTATATGAATTTATATTTACGTTAATTTATATACTTCGATAGCAATTTGTATAATGATAAGTGGACTGTATTTCTGCAATAATCTCTTAATCTCAAAAATCGATCCTCTACACATTAGGGGGGTTTATATTTATATGTATGCAGCCAATCAAACTTCAATAACTACATACATTGAAGAGGTTCCTTATCTTATAGTACAGCAGGTTAGTCCACCAGGTATAACTAGGGTGTAGACACCAAATTATCCTCTTTGAGGTAGCTTTCATCACCCAGGTAACTGGTGCACAAACTCTTCCTCGTCTTGACCTGTCAAAAGTGCACTAGCTGTAAAGCCAGAAACCTATATATGACAAGCTATATCAGAGAAAACACTATACAGTACATGGAACAATAAAGACCTGGCTTAATTACCTTTAGTTTGAGGCTTCCACGTGCTCTAACCGGGTCACCCTATATAATGACATTAATGGCCATAAATGAAAGATACATGGGTTTCGGAAAGAACACTTAACTTGAATTGTAGACATCGTGTTGGAGATGGTACCTTTGGTTTCCATAACACTACGTCCAAGTAAAATTAACCGGAGCCGTATTTGTTCCTGTGAGCCTCCGGTCTAGTATAAACAATGGCTGTTTAACACTCCATACTATTGACGTTACTGGCCGACATTGTCCAGATACGATAGGAGCCGAATTTGCTCCACACGTCTCGGAGGTGACACAACAATGGCTGCCCTCCTTCCTCACTCTCACGCCTGGCCTACATTGTCCACATTTCAGAAAGTGATAGAAGGGTCACATTTACTCTACTTTAATATTGATAATTAAGTTAATTTATATAAGATGTTTTTATGATGGTAAAGTCCAAAGACTAATGTATTTAAGAATAATTCCCAGCAGAATAGCTGGTGAATTATAATAGTATGTGGTGATGATATCCCGTTTTCTATAGACGGTAATTCCACTACAAGTTACGTTTTCTATGGGTAACTTGTTTATACAACACAGCTATTATCTGTATGATATATTAAATGGTGTCGGATTTTCCGACAACCAGTGCACACAGTAACGCCAGTGCACACATTGACACCAGTGCACACAGTGACACCAGTGCACACAGTAACACCAGTGCACACAGTAACACCAGTGCACACAGTGACACCAGTGCACACAGTAACGCCAGTACACACAGTAACACCACACACCATGGAATACACGATGACACATGTGAACATAAAAATTACACACGTGCAGCTGATGACAAACAACCTCAAAATGGATAATCACAATGAACAACATCTCACTATACTGCAATGGAACTGTAATGGAGTTCGCAATAGAATTAATGACATCATACAGTACGTCCGTGAACACCAAACTGATGTCATAGTGCTACAGGAGACGATGGTAGGTGATGACTTCAACCCAAGGTTCAGCGGTTATCGCAAGTTCTCCCTGCCCTCTGGGGAAAGAAAACGGGGTCTCATCACTTTTGTAAATAACAACATTCCCGCACAGATTATTGATGACCTGCACATGGGGGATGAGTTTGAATCACTGGGAGTAACCCTTTACTTAAACAATAATGCTCTACATATAATCAACCTATATGTGCCACAGAGTAAACTTGACCTTGACACACTGCCTGAGTTTGTTAATGAAGAACCTACCCTGCTGGTCGGTGACCTGAATGCAAGACACCCACACTTTGGTGCCAACTGTCATCAGCCCAATGGCAATGGACGGAAACTGTCACTCTTTGTCAGGGGAAGTGAAAACCTTAGGGTCCTGGGTGATGAACAGCCAACTCACCTCAGAGGAGGAAGATTAGACTATGCTCTCCTGCTGAATGCACAGGACACAGATGCCAGTACACACATTGTGCACAGTTTATGTAGTGACTACTGGGCACTAATTACCACCGTCGACATGAGCAAGAGAAGGAAAGAGACGAATAAAAGAAAAAGGTTATCACTCGGACCAGATATGAGGCCGCACTTCATAAACAGGATGAGTGACTGGTTCACGGAATACCAAATCCCAGAAGACATTGACACATTTGTTGATGACCTTAACCACCACATTGAGAGCTGTCTAAGAGTACCGCGCCGTACGCCTGGGCGAAGTAACCCTCAGAGGAAGAAAATAAAATGGTATGAGAATGATTACATAAAGATGCTTAATGCAAATGTGCGAGACATGAGTAGAGAGTACCGGAGACATCCCACTGAAAGTAACCAAGAGTTGTTTAAAACTGTGTGTCAAGTAGCCAGGGAAGAGAAGATTAAAGAGCGGGAAAGACAATGGCATGAGTTCACTAGCTCTATTGGACGGGAAACATCTGCAAGACAAGTGTGGGCAAAAATTCAGATAGCTAAGGGGGGCAGAGCCCGGCCTGCGGCTCACAAAGACCCCCAGGGTAAGGCTGAGGTACTAATTTACAAGTGGAGTGATGCAGCACCCTCCTCCTCCCTCCCTGCAGAAATCAGCAGGGAACAGCTCCTGCGACATGATGACAGAAGAATTAGGATAACAAGAGCACTGTCTAGTGATGACGAATATGGGGAACCAATCACAGCCCAAGAAGTAAGGGGCGCTATGAAAAAGGGTAAAAGTACAGCACCTGGTGAAGATGGCGTCACCTACGACATACTCAATGCACTGTGTGAAGTGTCTGGGAATCCACTACTCCATCTGTTTAACAAGTCATTCCTAAGTGGAGTGTTGCCCACACAATGGAAACACGCAATAATTATTTCCATACCGAAGCGTAATGACCCTGGTAATTACAGACCTATCAATCTCGTGTCATGCACTTGTAAGATGCTTGAAAGGATCATCCTAAACCGACTGTTGCACAAAATAGGCAGGTTAGGGGAGGGGGTCAATGTATTTGTTAAAGGACGGAGCACAGCAAATTGTATAGTTAATTACTTGGCTAATGACACGGCTAGGTACTCTGTATTTGTTGACTTGAAAGGAGCCTTCGACAAAGCACAGGGGATTGCGATCCTGGACGAGCTTGCATGCATGGGTGTTAAGGGGAGACTCATGAAATGGGTTGAAGACTACCTCACAGGAAGGAAAGCCAAGGTTTGCTTCAATGGAGCAGTCTCCAGAACAATGAATATGGAACTCGGGACCCCCCAAGGCGGAGTCTTAAGCCCTACACTATTCAATGTACTTATGAACGCCATTGCAAATATTGATTTTCCGGAAGGAACACAACAAGTGGGATATGCAGATGATGTCCTAATACAAGCTCCCACCTTGGGAAAAATTTAACAGTCCATTGAACTCCTTGGAAGGAAATGTATTGAGCTCGGTTTCACTCTCTCCACAAACAAGACGAAGGCATACTCCCATCACAAGCGGAGAGCAAATGAAGAACTGCAAATTAATGGTGTAACACTTGAATGGGTTGACCACTATCGGTACCTTGGCGTCACTGTCGGCTCTAACAAGGGAAAGAAAGAGGAGCTCAATCAACTCATAGTAATATGCAAAAGTCGACTCAGGGCACTGAAAGCTATGACCTGGAATGGACATAGAGCCTCTATTGCCGTGCTTAAAATGATGTACACAGCCTATGTACGCTCCGTCTAAAGACTATGCCGCACCAGCTCTGTGCACCTACTCCCAAAGCGATATGAAAAGGCTTGAAAGCATTCAAAATGAAGCCATGACAATCATTCTTGGAGTTCCAAGAACTGCCAAAACGTCTAATCTACGAGATAAGTTGTCCCTTCCCAGTGTTAAAAGCAGAATTCAGGAGCTGAATGCTAAGCTTGCAATTAGGGTAGCTAGAGATCCCCATTACAATGATATTGCTAAGAAAAAACTGAGCTCTGTGCTACTTTCAGGGGGAGAAGCAAAAAATGGCATCACAGAGCAGTCTGCTACCTTGAAGAGCTTCATCTGCCTGAGCAAGCTCGTGAGCTCCTGCCTGTAGAGAGGTTACCTCCCTGGGAGGACGACTCATGCAAGATCATCATCAATGAAATGGCAATGAAAAAATTCAACATGATACCACAAGAAATGAGGCACAAGTATCTCGAGGAAATTTATAAAGAAGCCGGAGATGAACTAGATCAAATCTACACTGACGGGTCATCTATTCCTGTCAATGGCAGGGCTGGTGCAGCGTACACGGTAATCAAGGATAATACTCTTCAACGCAGAAATGAAGAAAAAGCACGTATTGAGAACTATGCCTCTTCAACGCAAGCAGAGCTAACTGCCATTGTTATGGCGTTAAGGTTTTGAACGGAACACTAATGGTGCAGTGATTTGCACCGATTCAAAAGCAGCACTGCAAAGCCTAAGTAAAAATCAGGCAGAAAATCTTGCAATAGTCGCTGAAATTAAGAGAGCTGTGAGAGTACTTACCAATCAGGGAAGAGTCATCAAGTTTCTGTGGATCCCCTCCCATGTTGGAATATGTGGGAATGAACGAGCAGATGTGCTGGCTGCTGAAGGCGCTGAAGGAGACCATATTGAATACTTCATACCCAAGACTCAACTACAAATTAGAGGTATTATCAGGCAACATCACCGTGACAAGGTAACTGAGGAAAGGAGGATAGAAGCACAAACCAGTGAATCTGTACGATGGTAGAACATGGTTGCAGCTGGCAATCCCAATCATTATGGCCGAAGAGGAGGACGACGAGGGAGAGAATCAGTAATAGTGAGAATCCGTCTTGGATACAAATATCCATGGAGATTTGGAATGGAAACAACAGTTGATCAGCGAAGTTGCAGAATCTGTGGTGAGAGTGATGGACACCGCCTTGACCACTATCTACGTGAATGTGAACACCTGAGAGACATTAGGAATATGTGTAGAATAATAAACCCTACATTGTTTGAGTTAGGAAAAACACTATTTGTCAAATATTGATACTGTTTTCCCCATTTTGCACCCGCAAGATATCGTAAGCTTTTAAGGGTTGATAAATGTTAATCTTCTTGTTTGAGGAGCTGTTCACTTGAGACAGTTAAGCAAGTCCCAGCTGTGTCTGGGTACAAGTGACAGGATGAACAACCCAGCGGGTTTTCTTCCTATTGGGGAGTGTTGTACTTTCTGCTATGGCGGTATGTCCACTCACAAGATGAGTGGCGCTGCCCAATAACCTCGCCCCTCTGGGCAAAATTTAATATGTATGTATGTATGCATGTATGAATGCATGTATGTACGTATGTATGTATGTATGCATGTATGTATGTATGTATGTTTTTTTTTTACTATTATTTTCTACCACAGACGTGGCCACACATTTACAATGCTAACCAGCATATATACATTTTCTTCTGTCCTCCATGGACAGGGTTAGAGAAGTGTTAAACATATAGTTCAAGGGTTTATTGAACACTCAACCACAGAAGGTGATTCGGTGCTTTTAAAATGCTAAGCTAACCTACATACGTAAATACATAGATACACGGATTTACGTATGCCCAACATAAAGTGTTTGATGTGTCTTTTACATAGTGTCATTAATGTACATTCACAAAGGTGAAATTTAATTCTGATCAGCTTCCATATATACTTTATACCCATACATAGTCATACACACACACATATACATACATATATAAACACACACATGCATTCACATACATTTGTCTCATTTACTCTGACAGGGTGAGAGAGCTGATAAAGAAACTAGTGTGCCATTAAGCACTTAATCACTGAAGGTGCTTTTACAAGCTCAGATTATATAGTTACATCATATATATACATTGTATGATTGATATAATACATGGTCAATCTTGGATACAAGTCCAATATATCATCAAGTGTTCCAGTTCTCATATAGTAATTACAGAGTTCAGCATACCTTAGCCCAGGAGGGCGAAAGTCAGTCAGTATGGGACATTCTACAATATAATGTTCAAGAGAGTGCATGTTTTCTCTTTCACAAAGTTGACACATTGTGTACTCGACATTTGGGTTATGAGAAAGCTGCCAGATACGTCTATATCCCAGGCGTATTCTGGCCACTATAACATCACATTGCCGGGTTCTTGTTCTATTAGTCCCATATGTGAATGTCTCCTCACGATATTTATCATAATATTTAATGCTACAACTTTCAGGTCTTTGAGAATTTGTTAGGTCGGTGAGAATTTCATTAGATATTTGTTTAAGTATTCTCTTTGTCACTGCTAATGAAACACCCATATCAATTTGTACCACTGGTTTTAACCACTGGAGAAGACTGTGCAGGATATGATGGATTTTGTCACAATGAAGTGCCAGGAAGCTGCAGACAATTTTACCAAAGTCCAAAAGGAGATAAACGAAAAATATCAGAAGAATCCATGGTTCAACCAGGAATGTAAGGTAGCGAAGCAATTGAGTAAAAGAACATGGAGAAACTACAGGAATAACAGAACACCAGAGAGCAGGGAGAGATACCAGAGGGCCAGAAATGAGTACATCAGAGTGAGGAGAGAAGCAGAGAGATAGTATGAAAATGATAATGCGAGTAAAGATAAGACCCAACCAAAACTGCTCCACTGCCACATCACGAGGAAAACAGCAGTAGAAGGAACAGGTGATGAAACTGAGAAAAGGGGAGAACAGATACACAGAGAATGATATGGAGGTGTGTAAAGAGCTCAACAAGAGATTCCAGGAGGTCTTCGCAGAAGAACAAGGAGAAGCCCCTGCACTTAATGAGGCAAACCAAACAACCTTGGAGGCTTTTGACCTCACCAGTGATGAGGTCAAAAGGAATCTGTTGGAGCTGAATTTAACAGAGGCTATTGGATCTTACAGAATCTCACCTTGGATACTAAAAGAAGGTGCAGAGACACTATGTGTGCCACTTTCAATGGTGTATAACAGGTCACGGGAAACAGGAGACTTACCAGAAAGTTGGAAGACAGCTAACGTAGTCCCAATATATAAGATGGGTGACAGACAAGAGACACTGAACTATAGGCCAGTTTCCCTAACTAGTATACCATGCAAGGTGATGGAGAAGATCGCGAGGAAAAGGCTCGTAGAGCATCTAGAGGGAAATAGTTTTGTGACACACCACCAACAGGGTTTCAGAGATAGTACATCGTGCCTCACAGGTTTAATTGAATTCTATGCCCAAACAACAAAAAATTAGGCAAGAAAGAGAAGGGTGGGCAGACTGCATTTTCTTGGACTGTCAGAAAGCCTTTGACACAGTACCCCATAAAAGGCTGATACAAAAGTTGGAGCAACAGGCAGGAGTAAAAGGTAAGGTGCTCCAGTGGATAAGGGAGTATCTAAGCAACAGGAAACAGCGAATAACTGTGACGGGGGGAAGACCTCAAAGTGGCGAGATGTCACCAGTGGAGTCTCACAGGGCTCTGTACTTGGACCCAGCCTGTTTCTAATATATGTAACTCGTTATAGACTCGTTACTCTCATAGTTTGCTGATGATGCAAAAATTATGAGAAGAAACAAGACTGATGCAGATAGACATAGACTACACGATGACCTGGACAAACTGGAGGAATGGTCTAGAAAATGTCTACTAAAGTTCAACTCAGGAAAGTGTAAAGCAATGAAATTAGGCGAAGGAAGCGGAAGGCTGAACACAAGGTGCCATCTGGGAGGGGAAATCCTGCATGAGTCAAATAAAGAGAAAGATCTGGGGGGGGGGGTTGATATCACACCGAACCTGTCCCCAGAGGCCCACATCAAAAAGATATCATCAGCGGCATATGCTAGGTTGGCCAATATAAGAACTGCCTTTAGAAACTTGTGTAAGGAATCGTTCAGGACCCTGTATACCACTTATGTTAGACGAATCCTGAAATATGCAGCTCCAGCCTGCTGTCTATATCTAGTTAAACACAAGACAAAGTTAGAGAAGATTTAGAGGTATGCCACCAGACTTGTCCTGGAACTGAGAGGTATGAGCTACGAGGAAAGGCTGAAGGAGCTGAACCTCACGTCCTTGGAAAACAGAAGAATAAAGGGAGACATGATAACCACCTACAAAATTCTCAGGGGAATTTACAGGGTGGACAAAAACAAACTCTTTAACACGGCTGGAACACGAAGAAGGGGACACAGGTGGAAACTTAGTACCCAAATGAGCCACAGAGACATTAGAAAGAATTTTTACAGTGTCAGAGTAGTTAACAAGTGGAATAAATTAAGCAGTGATGTGGTGGAGGCTGACTCCATACAAAGTTTAAAATGTAGATATGATAGAGCCCAGTACGCTCAGGAATCTGTACACTAGTTGATTGACAGTTGAGAGGCAGGATCAAAGAGACAAAGCTCATCCCCCGCAAGCACAAATAGGTGAGTACAAATAGGGGGCACAACACACACTTAGGTAGCAACCCGTAACAGCTGTCTAACTCTGTTACGAACCCAAGTTCATCGTCAGAGCACGGAGCAGCGACATCAACTCCATCTGTGAGTCCGCTCCCAAAACCCTCACTAATTGGACGAGGCCATCTAGTAGTGACAAAACTATACCAGCCAGAAATGCTAGATTCTTGTCCTATTAGCTCGAGAGGTAGCCGGTGATGACCTCTGGTGAGGTGACGCTTAGACAATCAGCGCCATCTATGGAACGAAAAGGTGTTCATTTGTGTCTAACCCAGTAAGTGATGTTTCCCAGTGGTCCCCATGTAGTGTCCCAGTGTACTGATGACGTGTCTGTATTCACAGAGTCAACGTAGGGCTGCTGTGATGCAAGAAGAGTCAGTCTACCCAAGGCAGCCAAGGTCTCTACACCATTCTGCTTTACAGAAGCAGTGAGCCGCCGCTGGACGAGAACTGTAGTGTTCAACTGTCTGCCTGAGGAGTGGCAGTGATGGGATTCGCCGTACCTGGGGCTGGCTGGTGGAAAAGACAACCGACTGTGGTGCCAAAAGAGGAGAGTAACCAGCGAGTTACACGAAGCTCCTGCCTAGGGCTCGCAACCCTAGTATTCACTCGTGAAGTGGCCTAACAGCGTGAGGCTGATTGGTACCTGCCAGCAACAGGCTGGACTGTGGTTGTGGGCCTTCACGACGAGACACCTAGTGGAATTGTGATTTGACTGGCCAGTGGCCAGGGTAGACTCATCGCTGTTTCCTGGTACCTGCTGAGGGTAGTGCCACGGATAAGGAAACCCAGTACAAGACTGCACGGAGTGAGCTTCGCCGAGTGTTCAGTGTCTTCAGAAAGAGACGATGATGTACATAGTGTAGTAATATTTTCCGTTTAAAACTTTTATATATATATGGTGATGGGAAGATTAATTATATATGGTTAAAGTGACGAACTTGTGTATTTAATGTACCTCCCCTTTTTATTTTAATTGCATTACTGAGCTCACCTCTTGAAAGCCTCTACTAACTTGGAGCAGAATATATGAACTTTCGTACCACCTGAAAAGAACCTGGTTGCATCCCATTGTGGCCGTAACAAACTCCCAGGTACCTATTTACGGCTAGGTAGACTAGGTAAGACTAGACTAGGTAGACTAGATACCTAGGTAACAGGAGCATCTGGGTGAAAAAACTGTCCATTTTGTTTCCCGCCGGCACCGGGAATCAAACCCAGGACCACAGGATTACGTATCCAGCATGATGTCCTCTCGGGCACCGGCGCCCCGTTGGGTGTGTGTGTACTCACCTAGTTGTACTCGCCTAGATGTGCTTTCGGTGGTTGAGCTCTGGCTCTTTGGTCCCGCCTCTCCACCATCAATCAACAGGTGTACAGGTTCCTGAGCCTATTGGGCTCTATCATATCTACACTTGAAACTGTGTATGGAGTCAGCCTCCACCACATCACTTCCTAATGCATTCCATTTGTCACCCACTCTGACACTAAAAATGTTCTTTCTAATATCTCATTGGCTAATTTACACACTCAGTTTCCACCTGTGTCCCCTAGTGGGTGTGCCCCTTTTGTTAAATAGCCTGTCTTTATCAACCCTGTCGATTCCCTTGAGAATCTTGAATGTGGTGATCATGTTCCCTCCTAACTCTTCTGTCTTCCAACGAAGTGAGGTTTATTTCCCGTAGTCTCTCCTCGTAGCTCATACCTCTCAGCTCGGGTACTAGTCTGGTGGCAAACCTTTGAGCCTTTTTCAGTTTAGTCTTGTGCTTGACTATCCTAGAAACACAAACCGAAACTGTCTCTATTTTCCGCTTGTTACAACTTGTAATAAAGTTGTTACATCTTGGCTTAACGTGTTTATGACGTATTAGACGGTTGTTACAACTTGCTATATTGGTTGTTATAACTGGTTAGGTGTTAAAACTTGTTCGAGCGTTATACTAACGTCGTAGTTTCGGTGTGTGTTTGGTGGGTAGATATGGACTCCATGCATACTCCAGGATTGGTCTGACATATGTGGTATATACTGTTCTGAAAGATTCCTAACACAAGTTTCTAAAGGCCTTTCTTATGTTAGCCAACCTGGCATATGCTGCTGATGTTATCCTCTTGATATGAGCTTCATCGGACAGGTCTGGCATGATATCAACCCCCAGGTCATTCTCTCTCTCTGTCTCTTGAAGTATTTCATCTCCCAAATGATACCTTGTATCTGGTCTCCTGCTTCCAACCCCTATCTTCATTACATTACATTTGCTTGGGTTAAACTCTAACAACCATTTATTCGACCATTCCTGCAGC
>NW_027189577.1:120000-140399 GCF_040958095.1 Procambarus clarkii
CCTCGTTAGTTAACTGGGGGGGGGGGTGAATAATGGATCAGAGAGATCTATTTCCGCCACCCCCTGTTACAAACGTACGTGTGAGTGCGTGCGTGCGTGTGTTACAGGGGCCCCGTAAAATGTCAACCTCTACCCAAAATGAGCCACTTTGATATTTTAAATGTATATGATATACTAAACAAGAATTTGATAATATTTTACCTCACTCTGTACACCTCTAGAATTAACCAGAGAGGGGTACCTACCTGTCAGCCTCCCGCTCACACAACCAGGTAAATAATTACGATGCTGGATGACGAAGTGATCCGTCATCGCCTCCCGCCCAGCGACCCTCCCTCCATGGCTGGCTGAACTGAACTCAAAGTGTACTCACCTAGTTGTGTTTGAGGGAGTTGAGCGCTGGTTCTTTGGTGCCGCCTCTCAACCGTCAATCAACAGGTGTACAGATTCCTGAGCCTATTGGGCTCTATCATATCTACACTTGAAACTGTGTATGGAGTCAGCCTCCACCTCATAACTTCCTAATGCATGCAGTGTGTGTGTGTGTGTGTGTGTGTTTCTGAGATAAATATATGTAATAGATACAATAGAGGGAAAATAGATTGGTTAGAAATAGTAAATACAAAAATATTTATGTGTACTCATCTAGTTGTACTCATCTAGTTGTGTCTGCAGGATCGAGCATTGACTCTTGGATCCCGCCTTTCGAGCATCGGTTGTTTACAGCAATGACTCCTGTCCCATTTCCCTATCATACCTGGTTTTAAATTTATGAATAGTATTTGCTTCCACAACCTGTTCCTGAAGTGCATTCCATTTTCCCACTACATCTCACGCTAAAAGAAAACTTCCTAACATCTCTGTGACTCATCTTAGTTTCAAGCTTCCATCCATGTCCCCTCGTTCTGTTACTATTCCTTGTGAACATTTCGTCTATGTCCACTCTGTCAATCCCTCAGAGTATTTTATACGTTCCTATCATGTCCCCCCTATCCCTTCTTCTTTCTAGTGTCGTAAGGCACAGTTCTCTCAGGCGCTCCTCATACCCCATCCCTCGTAGCTCTGGGACGAGTCTCGTTGCAAACCTCTGAACCTTTTACGGTTTCATTATATGCTTCTTCAGATTGGGACTCCATGATGAGGTGGCATACTCTAAGACTGGCCTCACGTAGGCAGTATAAAGCACCCTAACTGCCTCCTTACTTAGGTTTCTGAATGATGTTCTAACTTTTGCCAGTGTAGAGTACGCTGCTGTCGTTATCCTGTTTATATGTGCCTCAGGAGATAGATTAGGTGTTACGTCGACACCCAGGTCTCTTTCGCGCGTCGTCACAGGTAGGCTATTCCCCTTCATTGGGTACTGTCCCTTTGGTCTCCTATCTCCTAGTCCCATTTCCTTAACTTTACATTTGCTCGTGTTGAAATCCAGTAGCCATTTCTCTGACTATCTCTGCAACCTGTTCAGGTCCTCTTGGAGGATCCTGCAATCCTCATCTGTCACAACTCTTCTCATCAACTTTGCGTCATCCGCAAACATCGACATGTAGGACTCTACGCCTGTAAACATGTTGTTAACATATACAAGAAATAGAATTGGGCCCAGCACCGATCCTTGTGGTACTCCACTTGTTACTGTTCGCCAGTCCAACTTCTCGCCCCTTACCGTAACTCTTTGGCTCCTTCCTGTTAGGTAGTTCCTTATCCATGCTAGGACCTTTCCCCCCCACCCCCGCCTGCCTCTCGAGCTTAAACAGCACTCTCATGTGCGGTACTGTATCAAAAGCTTTTTGGCAGTCCAGAAATATGCAGTCTGCCCAATCATCTCTGTCCTGTCTTATCCTCATTATTTTATCACAGAATTCCAGAAGGTTTGTTAGGCACGATTTCCCTGTCCAGAAACCAATGTTGATGTTTGTTCACAAACCTACTGTTCTCCAGGTGTGCAACCAGTCATAGCCTAATTATTTTTTCCAGTATTTTACAGGGGATGCTTGTCAGTGATACAGGTCTATAGTTAAGGGCCTCCTCCCTATCGCCTTTCTTGAAGATCGGCACGACATTTGCCTTCTTCCAGCAACTAGGCAATTCTCCCAACATAAGTGACTCATTAGAGATCATTGCCAGAGGCACGCTGAGGGCCTGCGCTGCTTCTTTTAGTATCCACAGTGATACTTTGTCTGGTCCAACTGCTTTAGTTGCATCTAGAGTTGTCAACTGTTTCATTACCTCCTCTGCTCTCACCTCTATATCTGATAGTCTTTCATCTAGAATAACCCCTTCCAACAATAGGAGCTGCTCAGGCTTGGTAGTGAACACTCCATGGAAACTGGCATTCACTGCCTCGCAGATTTCCTTGTCACTTTCAGTATATGCCCCCTCTGTCTTCCTTAGTCTTGTCACTTGGTCGTTCACCGACATTTTTCTTCTTATTTGACTGTGTAGTAACTTAGGTTGTTTTTTCGCTTTGATTGCAATATCGTTCTCATAGTCCCTTTCCGATGTTCGTCTTATGTTAATGTAATCGATCCTAGCTCTGTTGCATCTGATCCTGTTATCCTCTGTCCTTTGTCTTCTGTACTTCCTCCACTCCCGCCTGCTGGCCATTTTTGCTTCCTGACACTGTCTATTAAACCATGGGTTATTATATTCCTTCTTTTTGTTTCCCTGTACTGTTGGTACAAATCTCTCTTCGGCCTCCTGGCATTTCTGTATGACTAGGTCCATCATATCTTGGACTGTTTTTCCTCTAATTTCTTCCTCTCACTGCACTTCACCCAGATAGTCCCTTATCCTCTTATAGTCCCCTTTCCTGTAGTCAACTCTCCTTTCCCAGATCTCTTGTCCCATGGTCATGAGTTTGAATTCCATCATGCAGTCAAAGACTAGGACACAGTGGTCGCTGGCCCCTAGAGGTATTTCATGCTCTAAATTCTCGATATCTACGTTCTGGGTGAAACTCAGGTATAATAGGCTCGGTGCATCTCCTCCTCTTTCCCTTGAGTCTTCCTTCGCATGTTGTGTTAGGAAATTCCTGTCTATAACATCTACTAATTTTGCTCCCCATGTTTCGTCCTCTCCATGGGGATTCCTTGATTCCCAATTTATCTCTCCATGATTTAAATCCCCCATGATCAGCAGCTTTGCTCTCATTCTGTGGGCTAGTGTTGCTGCCTTCTTCAGTTCATCTATACATGCCTTGTTGTTGTCATCATACTCCTGCCTGGGTCTTCTACTGTTTGGTGGGGGATTGTAGATTACCAAGATCACAATCTTCCTCCCATCTACTGTCAGAGTTCCATGTATGAAGCTTGTGCACTCATTGGTAACCCGATTTCCCAGGTCTTCAAACTTCCATTTCCGCTTTATTAGGAGTGCCACTCCCCCTCCCTGTCTCTGTGTCCTCTCTTTTTGTATCACCTGGTACCCTTCAGGAAAGATTGCATCTGAGATCATGTCATTAATTTTAGTTTCCACAATTGCAACTATGTCAGGATCTGCTTCACTCACTCTTTCTTTTATCTCTTCTGCTTTATTAGATACCCCATCAGCATTGGTGTACCAAACCTTGAGATTCTTCATGGAAACTCTTGTACCAGAGTTTTCACTTTCTCTGGGGGTTTGGTGGGATCTGGGGGGTGTTTGGGGGTGACTGGGGGCAGGGGGGGACCTGGGGGATCTGGGGGGTGTCTGGGGGATGACTGGGGGCGGGGAGGATCCGGGGGATGTCCGGGGGGATCCGAGGGGTGTCTGGGGGGTCCAGGGGGTGTATGGGGGGTGAAAGAGGTCAGGAGGGGTGCTTGGGGGGCTAATGGGGGCTGGGCTTCTAGGAAGGTAGGTAGGAAGGAAGGCATACTGGGTCTGAAGATTAGGGAGGGTCTGATAGGAATAGAGGGGTTGGGAGATAGCGTAAGGTTGGGAGTCAGATAGAGGTTGAGAGGTTGGGAGGGGGAAGGAAAGAGGGGGTGGGGGAACCTCCGACCCCCCTCGCAAGGGTGGGGGTCACATGGAAGGAGAGGGGGTGAGGAGGGGTGAGGGCTGGGTAGGTTTTGGGGATTGAGGGGATGAGGGCTGGGTGGGTTTTTAGGGTTGAGGGGATGAGGGCTGGGTGGGTTTTGGGGGTTGAGGGGGTGAGGGCTGGACGGGTTTTGGGGGTTCAGGTGATGAATGGGTCCTTGGAATGTGGGATGAATTTGACTGCAGTGGGGTCAGAGGGGTCAAGGAAGGTTTTGGGGAGATAAGCAGGGGCAGGGAGGGCTGATTTGGGGAGGGAGTGATCTGAGAAGGTGTGAGCTGGTTAGCATGGGGTGGATTTGCATTGGGGTGTGTATCTACGCTCAAATGGGAAGAGTTGTATTGTTGTTTGCTTGCTATGTGGGCTGGCTATCTGCTCCTCCTTCGTCATGAATTTGTCAATATATACGTTGTAGTAATTTTCGCTACCTCTGAGTAAGTGTTTGTGATGCAGTATGTAATCCACTGCCTCTTCGTTAGTGAACTGTACCAGGACAGGTCGTTTCCTGTTACAGTTGTATGGCCCAATGCGTCGGTGGACTTGCACCTCATTCCCTGCCATCTGGGCTCTCATGTCTCTCAAGATCCCCTGTATCTCCAAATCCTCAATCTCCATCCTTTCCTGCCTCGATTGTGCCCTGGCTTCAAGCAATCCATGGATTATGATTGTCCTCATTCTCAGTTCAGGGTCATGCTGGTGGCCCCCTCCCTGGCTGACCCCCAACCCTCCCACTCCCGCTACTCCACCTACTACTACTCCCCCTTCCCCTGCCAAGCTTCCCTTATTCCTGCCAAATTCACTAGTAAGCCTAGATATTTCTCCTTGCCATTCTACCCTGCTCTTCGTGATTTCCTCTTGAATATAATCCATAAACTCTTGTTTGAGTCTTTGCACCTCGTCCTGTATCTTATTAAAGACTTCACTTTTAACCCCCTGGATTAGATCATCTATCCAAACATCCCTCTTCTCTACAAATTTCCCAATCATCTTCTCCACAAACCTATCTTCTTCAATCATAAAACTGCTGGATCTAGACGCCCTTCCTGACCTAGTCATTGCTATAATGCAACCTTACCCACAGGGGTTCCAAGTATCTTACCGTCCTGTTAACACAATAGGTGAGTGAATCTCCAAGCGTCTCCCCACGGGTGGTAGGAGGGTTGCTGCCGGGGGTGAGGTCACGGTCAGAGGTCAGTGAGGTTTGCTCCACACTGCACACTGCCACAGTACTTCATCAACTATTTTCAATTACGCTACTTAAACTGATTTTCTTCACTACCTTATGACTTTGGTCAAAACCCAAGGTTTTTTTCATTCACTTGTACACACTTTTTCACTTTGAAGTTGCCTGATTACCCCTCCCACTCCACTAGTGGATCAGGAGCACCCAAACCGTGGCCACCCAACACGATGGTCACAACACAAGATTCACACACACACACAAGTGTGTGTGTGTGTACTCACCTAGTTGTGTTTGCGGGGGTTGAGCTCTGGCTCTTTGGTCCCGCCTCTCAACCGTCAATCAACAGGTGTACAGATTCCTGAGCCTATCGGGCTCTGTCATATCTACACTTGAAACTGTGTATGGAGTCAGCCTCCACCACATCACCCCCTAATGCATTCCATTTGTCAACCACTCTGACACTAAAAAAGTTCTTTCTAATATCTCTGTGGCTCATTTGGGCACTCAGTTTCCACCTGTGTCCCCTTGTGCGTGTTCCCCTTGTGTTAAATAGACTGTCTTTATCTACCCTATCAATCCCCTTCAGAATCTTGAATGTGGTGATCATGTCCCCCCTAACTCTTCTGTCTTCCAGCGAAGTGAGGTTTAATTCCCGTAGTCTCTCCTCGTAGCTCATACCTCTCAGCTCGGGTACTAGTCTGGTGGCAAACCTTTGAACCTTTTCCAGTTTAGTCTTATCCTTGACTAGATATGGACTCCATGCTGGGGCTGCATACTCCAGGATTGGCCTGACATATGTGGTATACAAAGTTCTGAATGATTCTTTACACAAGTTTCTGAATGCCGTTCGTATGTTGGCCAGCCTGGCATATGCCGCTGATGTTATCCGCTTGATATGTGCTGCAGGAGACAGGTCTGGCGTGATATCAACCCACAAGTATTTTTCCTTCTCTGACTCCTGAAGAATTTCCTCTCCCAGATGATACCTTGTATCTGGCCTCCTGCTCCCTACACCTATCTTCATTACATTACATTTGGTTGGGTTAAACTCTAACAACCATTTGTTCGACCATTCCTTTTGCTTGTCTAGGTCTTCTTGAAACCTCAAACAGTCCTCTTCTGTTTTAATCCTTCTCATAATTTTAGCATCGTCCGCAAAGGCAAACATTGAGAGAAATGAATCGATACCCTCCGGGAGATCATTTACATATATCAGAAACAAGATAGGACCGAGTACAGAGCCCTGTGGGACTCCACTGGTGACTTCACGCCAATCGGAGGTCTCACCCCTCACCGTAACTCTCTGCTTCCTATTGCTTAGATACTCCCTTATCCACTGGAGCACCTTACCAGCTACACCTGCCTGTCTCTCCAGCTTATGTACCAGCCTCTTATGCGGTACTGTGTCAAAGGCTTTCCGACAATCCAAGAAAATGCAGTCCGCCCAGACATCTCTTTCTTGCTTAATCTGTGTCACCTGATCGTAGAATTCTATCAAGCCTGTAAGGCAAGATTTACCCTCCCTGTGTGTGTGTGTGTGTGTGTGTGTGTGTGTGTGTGTGTGTGTGTGTGTGTGTGTGTGTGTGTGTGTGTATGTGTGTGTGTACTCACCTATTTGTACTCACCTATTTGTGCTTGCAGGATTGAGCATTGACTCTTGGATCCCGCCTTTCCAGCCATCGGTTGTTTACAGTAATGACTCCTGTCCTTTTACCTATCATACCTAATTTTAAAAGTATGAATAGAGTTTGCTTCCACAACCTATTCCCCAAGTGCATTCCATTTTTCCACTACTCTCACGCTAAAAGAAAACTTCCTAACATCTCTGTGACTCATCTGAGTTTCCAGATTCCACCCATGTCCCCTCATTCTGTTATTATTACGTGTGAACATTTCATCTATTTCCACTTTGTCAATTCCCCAGAGTATTTTATATGTCCCTATCATATCTCCTCTCTCCCTTCTTTTCTCTAGTGTCGTAAGGTTCAGTTCCTTCAAACGCTCTTCATATCCCATCTCTCGTAACTCTGGGACAAGCCTCGTAGCAAACCTCTGAACCTTCTCCAGTTTCCTTATGTGTTTCTTCAGGTGGGGGCTCCATGATGGTGCGGCATACTCTAAAACTAGTCTCACGTAGGCAGTGTAAAGCCCCCTAAAAGCCTCCTCACTTAGGTTTCTGAATGTTCTAATTTTCGCCAGTGTAGAGTAAGCTGCTGTCGTTATCCTATTTATTTGTGCCTTAGGAGTTAGATTAGGTGTCACATCCACTCCCAGGTCTCTTTCTCGAATCATTACAGGTAAGCAGTTCCCCTTCGTTGTGTACTGTCCCTCTGGTCGCCTATCATTTGATCCTATTTCCATAACTTTACATTTACTGGTGTTGAACTCCAGTAGCCATTTCCCTGACCATCTCTGCAACCTCTTTAAGTCCTCTTGGAGGATCCTACAATCCTCATCTGTCACAACTCTTATCATTAAGGTGTGTGTACTCACCTATTTGTACTCACCTATTTGTGCTTGCAGGGGTTGAGCTTTGGCTCTTTGGTCCCGCCTCTCAACTGTCAATCAACTGGTGTACAGATTCCTGAGCCTACTGGTCTCTATCATATCTACATTTAAAACTGTGTATGGAGTCAGCCTCCACCACATCACTGCCTAATGCATTCCATCCGTTAACTACTCTGACACTGAAAAAGTTCCTTCTAACGTCTCTGTGGCTCAGGTGGGTACTCAGTTTCCACCTGTGTCCCCTTGTTCGCGTCCCACCAGTGTTGAATAGTTTATTCTTGATTACCCGGTCGATTCCTCTGAGGATTTTGTAGGTTGTGATCATGTATCCCCTTACTCTTCTGTCTTCCAGTGTCGTAAGGTGCATTTCCCGCAGCCTTTCCTCGTAACTCACACACCACTATCTTCCACCAGCACCTGAACGGTGGTGGGGTGTGTGGGCTGGGCAGCTCCTGTGTTGTCTATTAATATGCGAGGGACAAGCAGGCAATATCGCAGTGAAAAAATGTGTGTGTGTGTGTGTGTGTGTGTGTGTGTGTGTGTGTGTGTGTGTGTGTGTGAGTGTTTCTGAGATAAATATATGTAATAGATACATTAGAGGGAAAATAGATTGGTTAGAAATAGTAAATACAAATAGTACAGTAAATACACACACCACTGTCTTCCACCAGCACCAGAACAGTGGTGGGGTGTGTGGGCTGGGCAGCTCCTGTGTTGTCTATTAATATGCGAGGGACAAGCAGGCAATATCGCAGTGAAAAAATGATTACAAGTTAACAAATATTTGGCAAGCTGACCGAAGCCAAACAACAATGTTGAAAAAACAAATCAGAAATAGTGTGTTTTGAAGAAAGTGTCGCAACCAGTGTAGCAGTGCTGCCAGAGCGCTGCTCCAGCACCTCTACAAGTGGAATGGAGGAATGGAGGAAAGGGAGAGAGGATGAGGGGAAAGGGAGAGAGGATGAGGGAAAGGGAGAGAGGATGAGGGGAAAGGGAGAGAGGATGAGGGAAAGGGAGAGAGGACGAGGGGAAAGGGAGAGAGGATGAGGGGAAAGTGAGAGAAAATGAGAGGAAAGGGAGATAATGGCTAATGGCTGATGGTTGATCGTGGCAGGAAAATATTAGTATTATATCACCAATAATTTAATAATGTTATGATATTTCTTCGTTATTTTAAAGATTCAATAATATTTAAATTGTTATATTACATTTATATATATATATATATATATATATATATATATATATATATATATATATATATATATATATATATATATATATATATATATATATATATAAACAGTAAAGAGGGATAACTGTAGTGGTAGGAATGTGGACACATAATACTTTGAACGCTTCCTGTCCATTTATGCCAGACAAACAGTATGAGACAAGGGTGCCAACCTACCACTTTGGATACCAATATTCAGCGGTAATGTTCATGGCTTTAGCAGTAGTTCATATGACAGGTATTCTTTATCATACAATAGAATATTTTAGTATTAAATACTACGCAGTAAAACGACAAAACTGCTACACATAACTTTACATTATTTAGTGTTTTTTGAGCTGATTCAAGCGTCGTGTGAAATAATGAGTTGGCAACTCTGCTTCTGTATTTCAGTGGCATTAGTAAAGCAGTGGATTGTGGTCCCTGGATTTATCTCTAATGCAGAAGCATTTTTTTCTCACAGACAATACCATCATGGCTTCTATGCAAACAATGTTGACTTCCTTCTTTCGTAAACAAAATGAGGAGTGTAAGAAGAATAACGTACTCGAGACTGATAATGATAACAGTGAAAGTAGCAAAAGTTGTGTTACAACTGTTTCTAGTTCAAATGTTCAAACTGGGACCATGTGCAATTCAGAAAGTAATGGTGCTTTGAAGTCTAACTTGTATCACTGTTCAGGTGTTTAGACAACACCTGAGTGATGTAACGCTCTTCACTTCGAAGGGTTTAAGACGTGTGACATATATAGAAACAAGATAGGAAATGACAGTCTTTTGTCAGGCCCACCAGAGCTCCGGCACCAATAATATTGGCACTGTGCCCCTGGTTGTAACGCACTGTGAAGAGACCAGTAGGAAAGGGACCGTCGAGAAGACTAGACACAACTACCACCAGCTTCACCAGCTTCCACACCAACCATCTCATCACTTGCCCGTACAGCGGCACTGACCAGGAACTACCACTGCGTATATAAGTGTCATCTGAAGGGTGAGTTGTTATGCAATTAATGCAAGCCATTCTCAGCTAGACTACCTGCAATTTTCCTAGGATTTCATAGGGATAGCAAAGAGTGAAGGATATGATCGATATAGAACGATGGAAGGGTATAAGCCTAACCATATGGACAAGATTTATGGCATTTAAGAAACGCAAAATGAGTAGCTACGGAGAGCAGTTAGCATAGTAGAACTTTGGAAAAGCATGGATGAACTAGTGGGAGTCTGTTCTATACTGCAGGAAGAGCTGGGAGGAGGCGAGAAGTAAAAAAGGGAGAAGAAATACAGGCACTTAAAGAATTTGCGTCTCTGGGAACGCAGCTTCAGAGAATTACAATAAAGGTAAACAACAAAGATCATCTAATTGAAGGCCTAATACTCACGTACCACACTTACATATTGATACCCTCTCAGTTACTCGCTGTTTCCTGTTGCTTAGATACTCCCTTATCCACTGGAGAACCTTACCTTTTATGCATGTCTGTTTCTCCTACTTTTGTAGCAACCTTCTATGGAGTACTGTGTCAAAGGTTTTCTGACAGTCTAAGCAAATGCTGTCTGCCCACTCTTTTCTTTCTTGCTTATTTTTTGTCGCCTGGTCGGGGAAGCGTAAGGTAATGAAATTTGGCGAAGGGAGCAGGAGGCTGAACACAAGGTATCATCTGGGAAGTGAAATCCTGCAAGAGTCAAATAGAGAGAAAGATCTGGGGATTGATATCACACCGAATCTGTCCCCAGAGACCCCTATCAAAAGAATATCATCAGCGGCATATGCTAGACTGGCCAACATAAGAACTGCCTTTAGAAACTTGTGTAAGAAATCGTTCAGGACCCTGTATACCACTTATGTGAGACCAATCCTGGAGTATGCAGCTCCAGCCTGGAGTCCATACCTATTTAACAAAAGACAATGTTAGAGAAGATTCAGCGGTATGCCACCAGGCTCGTCCCGGAACTGAGAGGAATGAGCTACGAGGAAAGGCTAAAGGAGCTGAACCTCACATCCCTGGAAAACAAAAGAGTAAGGAGAGACATGATAACCACCTACAAAATTCTCATGGGAATTGACAGGGTGGACAAAGATAAACTCTTCAGCACGGGTGGGACACGAACAAGGGACACAGGTGGAAACTTAGTACCCAGATGAGCAACAGAGACGTTAGAAAGAATTTTTTCAGTGTCAGAGTAGTTAATAAATGGAATGCACTAGGAAGTGATGTGGTGGAGGCTGACTCAATACACAGTTTCAAATGTAGATAGGATAGAGCCCAGTAGGCTCAGGAATCTGTACACCTGTTGATTGACAGTTGAGAGGCGGGACCAAAGAGCCAAAGCTCAACTCTCGCAAGCACAATAAGGTGAATACAATTAAGTGAGCACACAAACACACACATACACACACACACACCTTTGAGGTGTACTCACCTAGTTGTGTTTGCGGGGGTTGAGCTCTGGCTCTTTGGTCCCGCCTCTCAACCGTCAATCAACAGGTGTACAGATTCCTGAGCCTATTGGGCTCTATCATATCTACATTTGAAACTGTGTATGGAGTCAGCCTCCACCACATCACTTCCTAATGCATTCCATTTGTCAACCACTCTGACACTAAAAAAGTTCTTTCTAATATCTCTGTGGCTCATTTGGGCACTCAGTTTCCACCTGTGTCCCCTTGTGCGTGTTCCCCTTTTGTTAAATAGACTGTCTTTATCTACCCTATCAATTCCCTTCAGAATCTTGAATGTGGTGATCATGTCCCCCCTAACTCTTCTGTCTTCCAGCGAAGTGAGGTTTAATTCCCGTAGTCTCTCCTCGTAGCTCATACCTCTCAGCTCGGGTACTAGTCTGGTGGCAAACCTTTGAACCTTTTCCAGTTTAGTCTTATCCTAGACGAGATATGGATTCCATGCTGGGGCTGCATACTCCAGGATTGGCCTGACATATGTGGTATACAAAGTTCTGAATGATTCTTTACACAAGTTTCTGAATGCCGTTCGTATGTTGGCCAGCCTGGCATATGCCGCTGATGTTATCCGCTTGATATGTGCTGCAGGAGACAGGTCTGGCGTGATATCAACCCCCAAGTCTTTTTTCCTTCTCTGACTCCTGACGAATTTCCTCTCCCAGATGATACCTTGTATCTGGCCTCCTGCTCCCTACACCTATCTTCATTACATTACATTTGGTTGGGTTAAACTCTAACAACCATTTGTTCGACCATTCCTTCAGCTTGTCTAGGTCTTCTTGAAGCCTCAAACAGTCCTCTTCTGTTTTAATCCTTCTCATAATTTTAGCATCGTCCGCAAACATTGAGAGAAATGAATCGATACCCTCCGGGAGATCATTTACATATATCAGAAACAAGATAGGACCGAGTACAGAGCCCTGTGGGACTCAACTGGTGACTTCACGCCAATCGGAGGTCTCACCCCTCACCGTAACTCTCTGCTTCCTATTGCTTAAATACTCCCTTATCCACTGGAGCACCTTACCAGCTACACCTGCCTGTCTCTCCTGCTTATGTACCAGCCTCTTATGCAGTACTGTGTCAAAGGCTTTCCGACAATCCAAGAAAATGCAGTCCGCCCAGCCCTCTCTTTCTTGCTTAATCTGTGTCTCCTGATCGTAGAATTCTATCAAGCCTGTAAGGCAAGATTTACCCTCCCTGTGTGTGTGTGTGTGTGTGTGTGTGTGTGTGTGTGTGTGTGTGTGTGTGTGTGTGTGTGTGTGTGTGTGTGTGTGTGTGTGTGTTTGTGTGTGTGTGTGTGTGTGTGTGTGTGTGTGTATGTATGTGTGTACTCACCTATTTGTGCTTGCAGGATCGAGCATTGACTCTTGGATCCCGCCTTTCCAGCCATCGGTTGTTTAGAGTAATGACTCCTGTCCTTTTACCTATCATACCTAATTTTAAAAGTATGAATAGAGTTTGCTTCCACAACCTATTCCCCAAGTGCATTCCATTTTTCCACTACTCTCACGCTAAAAGAAAACTTCCTAACATCTCTGTGACTCATCTGAGTTTCCAGATTCCACCCATGTCCCCTCATTCTGTTATTATTACGTGTGAACATTTCATCTATTTCCACTTTGTCAATTCCCCAGAGTATTTTATATGTCCCTATCATATCTCCTCTCTCCCTTCTTTTCTCTAGTGTCGTAAGGTTCAGTTCCTTCAAACGCTCTTCATATCCCATCTCTCGTAACTCTGGGACAAGCCTCGTAGCAAACCTCTGAACCTTCTCCAGTTTCCTTATGTGTTTCTTCAGGTGGGGGCTCGATGATGGTGCGGCATACTCTAAAACTAGTCTCACGTAGGCAGTGTAAAGCCCCCTAAAAGCCTCCTCACTTAGGTTTCTGAATGTTCTAATTTTCGCCAGTGTAGAGTAAGCTGCTGTCGTTATCCTATTTATTTGTGCCTTAGGAGTTAGATTAGGTGTCACATCCACTCCCAGGTCTCTTTCTCGAATCATTACAGGTAAGCAGTTCCCCTTCGTTGTGTACTGTCCCTCTGGTCGCCTATCATTTGATCCTATTTCCATAACTTTACATTTACTGGTGTTGAACTCCAGTAGCCATTTCCCTGACCATCTCTGCAACCTGTTTAAGTCCTCTTGGAGGATCCTACAATCCTCATCTGTCACAACTCTTATCATTAAGGTGTGTGTACTCACCTATTTGTACTCACCTATTTGTGCTTGCAGGGGTTGAGCTTTGGCTCTTTGGTCCC
This sequence comes from Procambarus clarkii, assembly GCF_040958095.1. Taxonomy (NCBI): domain Eukaryota; kingdom Metazoa; phylum Arthropoda; class Malacostraca; order Decapoda; family Cambaridae; genus Procambarus; species Procambarus clarkii. Next base: position 133,661 of record NW_027189577.1, read on the forward strand.
GCCTCTCAACTGTCAATCAACAGGTGTACAGATTCCTGAGCCTACTGGGCTCTATCATATCTACATTTAAAACTGTGTATGGAGTCAGCCTCCACCACATCACTGCCTAATGCATTCCATCCGTTAACTACTCTGACACTGAAAAAGTTCCTTCTAGCGTCTCTGTGGCTCAGGTGGGTACTCAGTTTCCACCTGTGTCCCCTTGTTCGCGTCCCACCAGTGTTGAATAGTTTATTCTTGATTACCCGGTCGATTCCTCTGAGGATTTTGTAGGTTGTGATCATGTATCCCCTTACTCTTCTGTCTTCCAGTGTCGTAAGGTGCATTTCCCGCAGCCTTTCCTCGTAACTCACACACCACTATCTTCCACCAGCACCTGAACGGTGGTGGGGTGTGTGGGCTGGGCAGCTCCTGTGTTGTCTATTAATATGCGAGGGACAAGCAGGCAATATCGCAGTGAAAAAATGTGTGTGTGTGTGTGTGTGTGTGTGTGTGTGTGTGTGTGTGTGTGTGTGTGAGTGTTTCTGAGATAAATATATGTAATAGATACATTAGAGGGAAAATAGATTGGTTAGAAATAGTAAATACAAATAGTACAGTAAATACACACGCCACTATCTTCCACCAGCACCAGAACAGTGGTGGGGTGTGTGGGCTGGGCCGCTCCTGTGTTGTCTATTAATATGCGAGGGACAAGCAGGCAATATCGCAGTGAGAAAATGATTACAAGTTAACAAATATTTGGCAAGCTGACCGAAGCCAAACAACAATGTTGAAAAAACAAATCAGAAATAGTGTGTTTTGAAGAAAGTGTCGCAACCAGTGTAGCAGTGCTGCCAGAGCGCTGCTCCAACACCTCTACAAGTATATGATGGAATGGAGGAAAGGGAGAGAGGATGAGGGAAAGGGAGAGAGGATGAGGGGAAAGGGAGAGAGGATGAGGGAAAAGGGAGAGAGGATGAGGGAAAAGGGAGAGAGGATGAGGGGAAAGGAAGAGAAAATGAGAGGAAAGGGAGATAATGGCTAATGGCTGATGGTTGATCGTGGCAGGAAAATATTAGTATTATATCACCAATAATTTAATAATGTTATGATATTTCTTCGTTATTTTAAAGATTCAATAATATTTAAATTGTTATATTACATATATATATATATAAATATATATATATATATATATAAATATATATATATATATATATATATATATATATATATATATATATATATATATATATATATATATATATATATATATATATATATATATATATATATATATATATGCAACAATGATCACAAAATCACTGATCACTGAAAAACACTGAAACACTGAAAAATAGAAAATGCTTCGCATTTTCTATTTTTCACATGTGGTTATCCTGATTTTCCTAATAAGCCAAGTTTTCATGAATTAATTGTTTTTCGACTACCTAACCTACCTAACCTAACCTAACCTAACTTTTTCGGCTACCTAACCTAACCTAACCAATAAAGATAGGTTAGGTTAGGTTAGGTAGGGTTGGTTAGGTTCGGTCATATATACCTAGTCCAATAAAAAAAAATTGACCTCATTCATAATGAAATGGGTAGCTTTATCATTTCATAAGAAAAAAATTAGAGAAAATATATTAATTCAGGAAAACTTGGCTTATTAGGCAAATCGGGGCTTGCATAGCAGGCCGAGTACGACGTTCTAGCTACTAGGTACGACATTATATATATATATATATATATATATATATATATATATATATATATATATATATATATATATATGTATGTATATATTATTAAATATGACCGATATATGAAAATATATGACCGATTTTTCGGTCATATTTAATAATATATGTCTACAGGAAGGACTGCTACCAAAACATACTAATATATCTATATGTATATATATATGTATATATATATGTATATATATATATATATTTATATGTATATATATATGTATATATATATGTATATATATATATATATTAGTATATTTTGGTAGCAGTCTTTCCTGTAGACATATATTATTAAATATGACCGAAAAAGTAAGATTAATAATTCTAGCACGAATTTTCTCAATCTTTCGTACATTACGCTTCACTGTTGGAGGTAAATCAAAAATCACTTCTCCAAAATTCATTTTTATTTCTAGTCTGACGCGACACGGGCGCGTTTCGTAAAACTTATTACATTTTCAAAGACTTCACAAATAAGCAACTGATTAGAACTTGCGTTTCCCTGATTTTATATCTACATTTGAGTGAGGTGGGAAGGGTGATGTGGCATTACATTTGAGTGAGGTGGGAAGGGTGATGTGGCATTAACACAAGACAGAACACTAGGGGATATTAATAGGGTATTAAAAGTATCAACACAAGACAGAACAGAAACAATGGGTATTGAATAGAAGTGTTTGTAGAAAGCCTATTGGTCCATATTTCTTGATGCTTCTATATTGGAGCGGAGTCTTGAGGTGGGTAGAATATAGTTGTGCAATAATTGGCTGTTGATTGCTGGTGTTGACTTCTTGATGTGTAGTGCTCGCAAACGTCAAGCCGCCTGCTATCGCTGTATCTATCGATGATTTCTGTGTTGTTTACTAGGATTTCTCTGGCGATGGTTTGGTTATGGGAAGAGATTATATGTTCCTTAATGGAGCCCTGTTGTTTATGCATCGTTAAACGCCTAGAAAGAGATGTTGTTGTCTTGCCTATATACTGGGTTTTTTGGAGCTTACAGTCCCCAAGTGGGCATTTGAAGGCATAGACGACGTTAGTCTCTTTTAAAGCGTTCTGTTTTGTGTCTGGAGAGTTTCTCATGAGTAGGCTGGCCGTTTTTCTGGTTTTATAGTAAATCGTCAGTTGTATCCTCTGATTTTTGTCTGTAGGGATAACGTTTCTATTAACAATATCTTTCAGGACCCTTTCCTCTGTTTTATGAGCTGTGGAAAAGAAGTTCCTGTAAAATAGTCTAATAGGGGGTATAGGTGTTGTGTTAGCTGTCTCTTCGGAGGTTGCATGGCTTTTCACTTTCCTTCTTATGATGTCTTCGATGAAACCATTGGAGAAGCCGTTATTGACTAGGACCTGCCTTACCCTACAGAGTTCTTCGTCGACTTGCTTCCATTCTGAGCTGTGGCTGAGAGCACGGTCGACGTATGCGTTAACAACACTCCTCTTGTACCTGTCAGGGCAGTCGCTGTTGGCATTTAGGCACATTCCTATGTTTGTTTCCTTTGTGTAGACTGCAGTGTGGAAACCTCCGCCCTTTTCCATGACTGTTACATCTAGAAAAGGCAGCTTCCCATCCTTTTTCCGTCTCGTAAGTGAAACGCAGCACGGAACTCTGCTCAAATGCCTCCTTCAGCTCCTGCAGATGTCTGACATCAGGTACCTGTGTAAAAATGTCGTCAACATACCTGCAGTATATGGCCGGTTTCAAGTTCATGTCGACTAAGACTTTTTGCTCGATGGTACCCATGTAGAAGTTTGCAAACAGGACACCTAGGGGAGAACCCATGGCGACCCCATCTACTTGCTTATACATGTGCCCATCCGGGCTCAAGAAGGGTGCCTCTTTAGTACAAGCTTGGAGTAGTTTCCTCAGAATACTTTCTGGCATGTCAAGAGGAGTACAGGCTGGATCACGATACACTCTGTCGGCTATCATTCCGATTGTCTCGTCCACAGGTACGTTGGTAAACAGCGATTCTACGTCCAACGAGGCTCTTATCCCTGTGGCCCGTGCGCCCCGCAGTAAGTCCACAAATTCCTTTGGAGACTTCAGGCTGAAGGCGCAAGGAACATAAGGAGTCAGCAGGCCGTTGAGTCGCTTCGCCAGTCTGTACGTGGGTGTGGGTATCTGGCTAATGATTGGCCGAAGTGGGTTTCCAGGCTTGTGCGTCTTGACATTTCCATACGCATATCCAGGTTTATATTCCCCAATGATCTTTGGCAGGTGGAGTCCGGATTTCTTGGCGTTCACAGTTTCGATCAGTTTGTTGACCTTTGCTTTTAATTCGGCTGTAGTGTCCTTCGTTACCCTTTGGAACTTAGTTTGGTCAGAGAGTATGATGTTCATTTTCGCCAGATATTCGTCTTTTTTAAGAATGACATATATTGGCGACTTGTCACCTCTCCTGACAACTATCTCCTTGTTCTCACGAAGGCTTTTAGCTGCCGCTTTAAGCTCGGGGGACAGTATGGTGCTTCTGTAGTTGCCTCGATTCTTTCCTCCTTCTGCAATAAGTTCTGCTTGTAAGGTATCTTTGGTAGTGACCTTCTTTTGTGTCTCGAGGTCGAATATGTCGTCCAACAGAATTTCCAACTCTACTTTCCGGGCCATTTCACTCGGTCTGGACATAACATGACAGTTTATGCCCAGATTTAGGAGAGTGACTTGGTCCTCAGTGAGGTTAATTCCTGCAAGGTTCAGGAAGCCATCTCTTGGTCGTGGAATTGCCATAGGTCCTCCATATAATGTTGTTAGTTTCTTGATAATCCTTGTTTCAGTGCTGAGGTGATGTTGGTCTGTGAGGATGTCGAGGTGTTGTTCAATGCGGGTACGGATACTATGGTCGATGTTGCTATTTCTCCACTCGTTTGTAGCATGAAGTAGTTGCGTTTTGTTGTCAAAGACAACAAAAATCAAAGACAACAAAACGCAACTACTTCATGCTACAAACGAGTGGAGAAATAGCAACATCGACCATAGTATCCGTACCCGCATTGAACAACACCTCGACATCCTCACAGACCAACATCACCTCAGCACTGAAACAAGGATTATCAAGAAACTAACAACATTATATGGAGGACCTATGGCAATTCCACGACCAAGAGATGGCTTCCTGAACTTTGCAGGAATTAACCTCACTGAGGACCAAGTCACTCTCCTAAATCTGGGCATAAACTGTCATGTTATGTCCAGACCGAGTGAAATGGCCCGGAAAGTAGAGTTGGAAATTCTGTTGGACGACATATTCGACCTCGAGACACAAAAGAAGGTCACTACCAAAGATACCTTACAAGCAGAACTTATTGCAGAAGGAGGAAAGAATCGAGGCAACTACAGAAGCACCATACTGTCCCCCGAGCTTAAAGCGGCAGCTAAAAGCCTTCGTGAGAACAAGGAGATAGTTGTCAGGAGAGGTGACAAGTCGCCAATATATGTCATTCTTAAAAAAGACGAATATCTGGCGAAAATGAACATCATACTCTCTGACCAAACTAAGTTCCAAAGGGTAACGAAGGACACTACAGCCGAATTAAAAGCAAAGGTCAACAAACTGATCGAAACTGTGAACGCCAAGAAATCCGGACTCCACCTGCCAAAGATCATTGGGGAATATAAACCTGGATATGCGTATGGAAATGTCAAGACGCACAAGCCTGGAAACCCACTTCGGCCAATCATTAGCCAGATACCCACACCCACGTACAGACTGGCGAAGCGACTCAACGGCCTGCTGACTCCTTATGTTCCTTGCGCCTTCAGCCTGAAGTCTCCAAAGGAATTTGTGGACTTACTGCGGGGCGCACGGGCCACAGGGATAAGAGCCTCGTTGGACGTAGAATCGCTGTTTACCAACGTACCTGTGGACGAGACAATCGGAATGATAGCCGACAGAGTGTATCGTGATCCAGCCTGTACTCCTCTTGACATGCCAGAAAGTATTCTGAGGAAACTACTCCAAGCTTGTACTAAAGAGGCACCCTTCTTGAGCCCGGATGGGCACATGTATAAGCAAGTAGATGGGGTCGCCATGGGTTCTCCCCTAGGTGTCCTGTTTGCAAACTTCTACATGGGTACCATCGAGCAAAAAGTCTTAGTCGACATGAACTTGAAACCGGCCATATACTGCAGGTATGTTGACGACATTTTTACACAGGTACCTGATGTCAGACATCTGCAGGAGCTGAAGGAGGCATTTGAGCAGAGTTCCGTGCTGCGTTTCACTTACGAGACGGAAAAAGGATGGGAAGCTGCCTTTTCTAGATGTAACAGTCATGGAAAAGGGCGGAGGTTTCCACACTGCAGTCTACACAAAGGAAACAAACATAGGAATGTGCCTAAATGCCAACAGCGACTGCCCTGACAGGTACAAGAGGAGTGTTGTTAACGCATACGTCGACCGTGCTCTCAGCCACAGCTCAGAATGGAAGCAAGTCGACGAAGAACTCTGTAGGGTAAGGCAGGTCCTAGTCAATAACGGCTTCTCCAATGGTTTCATCGAAGACATCATAAGAAGGAAAGTGAAAAGCCATGCAACCTCCGAAGAGACAGCTAACACAACACCTATACCCCCTATTAGACTATTTTACAGGAACTTCTTTTCCACAGCTCATAAAACAGAGGAAAGGGTCCTGAAAGATATTGTTAATAGAAACGTTATCCCTACAGACAAAAATCAGAGGATACAACTGACGATTTACTATAAAACCAGAAAAACGGCCAGCCTACTCATGAGAAACTCTCCAGACACAAAACAGAACGCTTTAAAAGAGACTAACGTCGTCTATGCCTTCAAATGCCCACTTGGGGACTGTAAGCTCCAAAAAACCCAGTATATAGGCAAGACAACAACATCTCTTTCTAGGCGTTTAACGATGCATAAACAACAGGGCTCCATTAAGGAACATATAATCTCTTCCCATAACCAAACCATCGCCAGAGAAATCCTAGTAAACAACACAGAAATCATCGATAGATACAGCGATAGCAGGCGGCTTGACGT
>NW_027189578.1:0-61277 GCF_040958095.1 Procambarus clarkii
TTTTATATCTACTACATCTATTTCTCTCTAACACACACACACACACACACACACACACACACACACACACACACACACACACACACACACACACACACACACACACACACACACACACACACACACACACACACAAACTGGAGGCTTACCGTCTAAACGGAGAGAGTTCGTTGGTTATAATCCTAATGGTCCCATATCGAATCTCAGTTGATGCAATAGCAAATCGACAGATATTCTTTAACCTGATTCGCTTGTTCACCGGCTCCCCTCCGACCGGGGAGCCAGTCGGCCGAGCGGACAGCACACTTGACACTGGACTTGTGATCCTGTGGTCCCGGGTTCGATTCCGGGCGCCGCCGAGAAACAATGGGCAGAGTTTCTTTCACCCTGTGCCCCTGATACCTTGCAGTAAAACAGGTACCTGGGTGTTAGTCAGCTGTCACGGGCTGCTTCCTGGGGGTGGAGGTTTGGTCGAGGACCGGACCGCGGGGACACTAAAGCCCCGAAATCATCTCAAGAAGAACCTCAAGAGATAAGCACAAATGAATCCATCAATGGATCCATCAACCTATTTACTTATATCTGTCAATTCATCAATCTATCTTCCCATAAACCAACCATTTATCATTATATACATTTATATTCCATTTATCCGTCCATCAACTCTTCTGTCTATCCATCCATCTACTCATGTCTTTCCATCCATCAGATAGACGGATGCATCTATGCATCCGTCTATCCGTCAATGTATATATTTAGCAATCAATGTAAACATCCATCTATCTACTTATATAAATTTTCCTTTAATCCCTGTTTCACCTGCACCACTCCCCCCTGTTTCTCCCTCTGCATCCCTGTTTCACCTGCACCACTCCCCCTGTTCCCCCATCCCCATCCCTGTTTCACCTGCACCACTCCCCCTGTTCCCCCATCCCCATCCCTGTTTCACCTGCACCACTCCCTCTGTTTCTCCCTCTTCATCCCTGTTTCACCTGCACCACTCCCCCCTGTTTCTCCCTCTTCATCCCTGTTTCATCTGCACCACTCCCCCTGTTCCCCCATCCCCATCCCTGTATCACCTGTACAGCACCCCCTCTTCCTCCCTGTTTCACCTGCACCACTCCCCCTGTTCCCTCTCTTCATTCCACCTCTAAATCCCGTATCCTACCCCCCCCCCCCCCCCCCCCCTTTGCACCTCTTCCTTTAACTTAAATCAGGACCAATAAACTTCTTTATGTGTTTAATTTAGGTTTTTTCTAAGTACGAAAAAGTCTTCAGCCATCTTAAGCATTATTTTACAATTAACTTTAATTAAATTGGTAAGGGGGGGGAGTGATAAGAATAATTATTAATTATTCCTAAATCCTTAAGCTAAAGTCAACACTGACCAACCTATTCCCGTTCCCTACCCCAGACCATTCCCTCTACAAATACATTAATTTAGTAATAATAAGCCTTAATAATATATTAATAAATAAATTTTAAAATAAATCTGTGTATGGCTGCAGCCTCCAGCATGTGGCCTCATTACATAGACAGACATTCTCTTTATATATATATATATATATATATATATATATATATATATATATATATATATATATATATATATATATATATATATATATATATATATTTTATTAAATATGACCGAAAAAGTAAGATTAATAACAAGAGGAGTGACAGGTACAAGAGGAGTGTTGTTAACGCATACGTCGACCGTGCTCTCAGCCACAGCTCAGAATGGAAGCAAGTCGACGAAGAACTCTGTAGGGTAAGGCAGGTTCTAGTCAATAACGGCTTCTCCAATGGTTTCATCGAAGACATCATAAGAAGGAAAGTAAAAAGCCATGCAACCTCCGAAGAGACAACTAACACAACACCTATACCCCCTATTAGACTATTTTACAGGAACTTCTTTTCCACAGCTCATAAAACAGAGGAAAGGGTCCTGAAAGATATTGTTAATAGAAACGTTATCCCTACAGACAAAAATCAGAGGATACAACTGACGATTTACTATAAAACCAGAAAAACGGCCAGCCTACTCATGAGAAACTCTCCAGACACGAAACAGAACGCTTTAAAAGAGACTAACGTCGTCTATGCCTTCAAATGCCCACTTGGGGACTGTAAGCTCCAAAAAAACCCAGTATATAGGCAAGACAACAACATCTCTTTCTAGGCGTTTAACGATGCATAAACAACAGGGCTCCATTAAGGAACATATAATCTCTTCCCATAACCAAACCATCGCCAGAGAAATCCTAGTAAACAACACAGAAATCATCGATAGATACAGCGATAGCAGGCGGCTTGACGTTTGCGAGGCACTACACATCAAGAAGTCAACACCAGCAATCAACAGCCAATTATTGCACAACTATATTCTACCCACCTCAAGACTCCGCTCCAATATAGAAGCATCAAGAAATATGGACCAATAGGCTTTCTACAAACACTTCTATTCAATATCCATTGTTTCGTGTTCTGTCTTGTGTTGATACTTTTAATACCCTATTAATATTCTCTAATGCCACATCATCCTTCCCACCTCACTCAAATGTAATGCCACATCACCCTTCCCACCTCACTCAAATGTAGATATAAAATCAGGGAAACGCAAGTTCTAATCAGTTGTGTATTTGTGAAGTCTTTGAAAATGTAATAAGTTTTACGAAACGCGCCCGTGTCGCGTCAGACTAGAAATAAAAATGAATTTTGGAGAAGTGATTTTTGATTTACCTCCAACAGTGAAGCATAATGTACGAAAGATTGAGAAAATTCGTGTTAGAATTATTAATCTTACTTTTTCGGTCATATTTAATAAAATATGTCTACAGGAAAGACTGCTACCAAAATATACTAATATATATATATATATATCAATTTACATAAATAAATATTCACTAATATATTCCTTTAAAATTGACTCAAGCGGATTAAAGCGTCCTGTACATACCAGTTGCATTGCTCCTGGCAGTATGGGTTCGAGTCACTTCTGGCATGTGAGTTTTCAGATGCATATAGTCTTGGGGACCATTAAGGCTTGTTCGCATGTATATATATATATATATATATATATATATATATATATATATATATATATATAAATATATACATATATATATATTTAAAAAATCTGTCATATTTGTAAATTAAATAATAAATATTTAATTATTAAATTTAATTTAATTTGTTTTATTAATATAATTATTTAATAATTTAATAAAATAATAATTTATTAAAAAACATTAATTTGATTACTTATTTAATAAAATTAAATAATAAATATTAAATTAAATATTGATATATACTTGTGTGTCCAGGAGGCCATCTGTGTCCCCTCAGATGGTCTCCCTTATCACAGTTTGTGTCTATGGATGTGTGTCTGTGTGTGAGTGTGTATATCCCTGTGAGTGTCCGGGCGAGTGTGTGTGAGTGTCCCTGTGAGTGTCCGGGTGTGTGTGAGTCCGGTTATGCCTGTGGGTTCAGGAGGCCATCTGTGTCCCCTCAGATGGTCTCCCTTATCACAGTCTATGGGAGTGTGTGAGTGTGAGTGCCCCTGTGAGTGTTCGGGTGAGGGTGTGTGTGTGAGTGTCCGGGTTTATGTGAGGTTTGGTTCCAGGGAAACATCCTTCCCCCCCCCCTTCCCATATCTCCTCCCTTATTCCCACCGTGGGTTCGAATCCCAGGTGATTAGACCTGCTCTAGGTCCATGGATCCAAGGTATCCATCCGTGGGCCCAACGGACTTCACCCCTTCCCCACTTTCCAAGGGCCAGGTCAATTCCAGCTATCCAGGGAACCTGTCGAAACAGAGGCAGCTACAGGAGGGGACACACAAATATTTGTGCCCTGCAGTTACACACCCGTTCCGACAGACTCGATCGCAATCTATCCAGATGAGAACACGTTCTCTTCCGACTAGAGCACGCTGGAGTCGCTGTATGTCTCAAATTTGGTTCCTTTATTTATAGTTAGTATTTTTGGTGAATTAATTGATTTGTTTTAATTTTTTATTGATTTAGGTAGAACGATTTCGGGAGTTTGGGGGGAGGGGAGGGGGAGGGGGGGTTGTGTGTGTAATGGATTGTCGAGATCGTGGTTGGTTAGTATTTATCTAGTTGTGTTCACCTAGTTATGCTTGCGAGGGTTGAGCTCTACTCTTTCGGCCCGCCTCTCAACTGTCAATCAATCAATTATTACTAACTAATAAAAAACATTCCACACACACACACCCAGGAAGCAGCCCGTAACAGCTGTCTAACGCCCAGGTACATATTTACTGCTAGGTAACAGGGGCATCAGAATGATAGAAACTCTGCTGATTTCCGTTTGTTCCATTACCGTGGGATCGAATGAGCTACGATTACGAGTCGAGAGCGACGTCCACTCAGCTATAAAGCCCCCTTGTTTGTGAATTGGTGCAAAAGATAATTTGGGAGAGGTTAAGGGAAAGGAATGATGTTTGGTGGCTTTGAAAGCTTTGGATGGGAGGGGGGTTGGCAGTTATGAATTAAAAGTGTTAATTATTTAAGATAGGATATATATGCAAAAGACGTTGCGAGATACAGTAAGAAAAGTGTTTCTGACTGAGGTTAGGTACTGTATGATTGACTTGTATGTTAGGAAAAAGAACCCTTATTAAAAACATAGATGATCTTTTGAAAGGTTTCTCAGCAAATAGTTGCAAATTATTGTGTGAAAAGCCTATGGTTCCCACTTCCCTACACAAACACACGTGAGCACAATTAGTCCACGGGATTCAGAGAGAGTGAGAGTGAACAGCGAAATAGTACCCAAAAATGTGACAATGAGGGGAAACTATGTCATTCAAACGTTAACCATATAAATTACAGTTACACTAACCGAGCGTCCACATACATATTCCATTCAATTTACATAAATAAACATTCACTAATATATTCCTTTAAAATGGACACACGCAGATAGTTGCAATACACATGTCAGTTCAATTACTGGTACACATAAACACTCATAGCTGGACGTGTCTGTCCATCTTGACAATAGTAGACATGTAACAAAAAATGTGACAATAATGGGAAACTATGTCATTCAAACGTATAAATGTTAACCATATAAATTAAAGTAACACTAATCGCGCGCACACGTACATATGTCAATCAATTTACATAAATACACATTCACTAATGTGTACCTTTAAAATGGACACATACAGATAATTACCGTACACATGTCAGTTCAATTACAGGTACACATACACACACATAGCTTCACGTGTCTGTCGGTCTTGACAATAGTACACATGGATACGCAAACAAAACAGTCCATTATCAATTAATGTGTGTGTGTGTGTGTATTTATTTTCTCCTTGTATTTACTATATGTATCTGCAGAACCGAGTTATTAGCTCTTGGACCCCGCCTATCAAATATATGTATTTTTCCATTTTTTTATATCTACTACATCTATTTCTCTCTAACACACACACACACACACACACACACACACACACACACACACACACACACACACACACACACACACACACACACACACACACACACACACACACACACACACACACAAACTGGAGGCTTACCGTCTAAACGGAGAGAGTTCGTTGGTTATAATCCTAATGGTCCCATATCGAATCTCAGTTGATGCAATAGCAAATCGACAGATATTCTTTAACCTGATTCGCCTGTTCACCGGCTCCCCTCCGACCGGGGAGCCAGTCGGCCGAGCGGACAGCACACTGGACACTGGACTTGTGATCCTGTGGTCCCGGGTTCGATTCCGGGCGCCGCCGAGAAACAATGGGCAGAGTTTCTTTCACCCTGTGCCCCTGATACCTTGCAGTAAAACAGGTACCTGGGTGTTAGTCAGCTGTCACGGGCTGCTTCCTGGGGGTGGAGGTTTGGTCGAGGACCGGACCGCGGGGACACTAAAGCCCCGAAATCATCTCAAGAAGAACCTCAAGAGATAAGCACAAATGAATCCATCAATGGATCCATCAATCTATTTACTTATATCTGTCAATTCATCAATCTATCTTCCCATAAACCAACCATTTATCATTATATACATTTATATTCCATTTATCCGTCCATCAACTCTTCTGTCTATCCATCCATCTACTCATGTCTTTCCATCCATCAGATAGACGGATGCATCTATGCATCCGTCTATCCGTCAATGTATATATTTAGCAATCAATGTAAACATCCATCTATCTACTTATATAAATTTTCCTTTAATCCCTGTTTCACCTGCACCACTCCCCCCTGTTTCTCCCTCTGCATCCCTGTTTCACCTGCACCACTCCCCCTGTTCCCCCATCCCCATCCCTGTTTCACCTGCACCACTCCCCCTGTTCCCCCATCCCCATCCCTGTTTCACCTGCACCACTCCCTCTGTTTCTCCCTCTTCATCCCTGTTTCACCTGCACCACTCCCCCCTGTTTCTCCCTCTTCATCCCTGTTTCATCTGCACCACTCCCCCTGTTCCCCCATCCCCATCCCTGTATCACCTGTACAGCACCCCCTCTTCCTCCCTGTTTCACCTGCACCACTCCCCCTGTTCCCTCTCTTCATTCCACCTCTAAATCCCGTATCCTACCCCCCACCCCCACCACCACCTTTGCACCTCTTCCTTTAACTTAAATCAGGACCAATAAACTTCTTTATGTGTTTAATTTAGGTTTTTTCTAAGTACGAAAAAGTCTTCAGCCATCTTAAGCATTATTTTACAATTAACTTTAATTAAATTGGTAAGGGGGGGGGGAGTGATAAGAATAATTATTAATTATTCCTAAATCCTTAAGCTAAAGTCAACACTGACCAACCTATTCCCGTTCCCTACCCCAGACCATTCCCTCTACAAATACATTAATTTAGTAATAATAAGCCTTAATAATATATTAATAAATAAATTTTAAAATAAATCTGTGTATGGCTGCAGCCTCCAGCATGTGGCCTCATTACATAGACAGACATTCTCTTTATATATATATATATATATATATATATATATATATATATATATATATATATATATATATATATATATATTTTATTAAATATGACCGAAAAAGTAAGATTAATAACAAGAGGAGTGACAGGTACAAGAGGAGTGTTGTTAACGCATACGTCGACCGTGCTCTCAGCCACAGCTCAGAATGGAAGCAAGTCGACGAAGAACTCTGTAGGGTAAGGCAGGTTCTAGTCAATAACGGCTTCTCCAATGGTTTCATCGAAGACATCATAAGAAGGAAAGTAAAAAGCCATGCAACCTCCGAAGAGACAACTAACACAACACCTATACCCCCTATTAGACTATTTTACAGGAACTTCTTTTCCACAGCTCATAAAACAGAGGAAAGGGTCCTGAAAGATATTGTTAATAGAAACGTTATCCCTACAGACAAAAATCAGAGGATACAACTGACGATTTACTATAAAACCAGAAAAACGGCCAGCCTACTCATGAGAAACTCTCCAGACACGAAACAGAACGCTTTAAAAGAGACTAACGTCGTCTATGCCTTCAAATGCCCACTTGGGGACTGTAAGCTCCAAAAAACCCAGTATATAGGCAAGACAACAACATCTCTTTCTAGGCGTTTAACGATGCATAAACAACAGGGCTCCATTAAGGAACATATAATCTCTTCCCATAACCAAACCATCGCCAGAGAAATCCTAGTAAACAACACAGAAATCATCGATAGATACAGCGATAGCAGGCGGCTTGACGTTTGCGAGGCACTACACATCAAGAAGTCAACACCAGCAATCAACAGCCAATTATTGCACAACTATATTCTACCCACCTCAAGACTCCGCTCCAATATAGAAGCATCAAGAAATATGGACCAATAGGCTTTCTACAAACACTTCTATTCAATATCCATTGTTTCGTGTTCTGTCTTGTGTTGATACTTTTAATACCCTATTAATATTCTCTAATGCCACATCATCCTTCCCACCTCACTCAAATGTAATGCCACATCACCCTTCCCACCTCACTCAAATGTAGATATAAAATCAGGGAAACGCAAGTTCTAATCAGTTGTGTATTTGTGAAGTCTTTGAAAATGTAATAAGTTTTACGAAACGCGCCCGTGTCGCGTCAGACTAGAAATAAAAATGAATTTTGGAGAAGTGATTTTTGATTTACCTCCAACAGTGAAGCATAATGTACGAAAGATTGAGAAAATTCGTGTTAGAATTATTAATCTTACTTTTTCGGTCATATTTAATAAAATATGTCTACAGGAAAGACTGCTACCAAAATATACTAATATATATATATATATATCAATTTACATAAATAAATATTCACTAATATATTCCTTTAAAATTGACTCAAGCGGATTAAAGCGTCCTGTACATACCAGTTGCATTGCTCCTGGCAGTATGGTTTCGAGTCACTTCTGGCATGTGAGTTTTCAGATGCATATAGTCTTGGGGACCATTAAGGCTTGTTCGCATGTATATATATATATATATATATATATATATATATATATATATATATATATATATATATATATATATATATATATATATATATATATATATACATATATATATATTTAAAAAATCTGTCATATTTGTAAATTAAATAATAAATATTTAATTATTAAATTTAATTTAATTTGTTTTATTAATATAATTATTTAATAATTTAATAAAATAATAATTTATTAAAAAACATTAATTTGATTACTTATTTAATAAAATTAAATAATAAATATTAAATTAAATATTGATATATACTTGTGTGTCCAGGAGGCCATCTGTGTCCCCTCAGATGGTCTCCCTTATCACAGTTTGTGTCTATGGATGTGTGTCTGTGTGTGAGTGTGTATATCCCTGTGAGTGTCCGGGCGAGTGTGTGTGAGTGTCCCTGTGAGTGTCCGGGTGTGTGTGAGTCCGGTTATACCTGTGGGTTCAGGAGGCCATCTGTGTCCCCTCAGATGGTCTCCCTTATCACAGTCTATGGGAGTGTGTGAGTGTGAGTGCCCCTGTGAGTGTTCGGGTGAGGGTGTGTGTGTGAGTGTCCGGGTTTATGTGAGGTTTGGTTCCAGGGAAACATCCTTCCCCCCCCCCCCTTCCCATATCTCCTCCCTTATTCCCACCGTGGGTTCGAATCCCAGGTGATTAGACCTGCTCTAGGTCCATGGATCCAAGGTATCCATCCGTGGGCCCAACGGACTTCACCCCTTCCCCACTTTCCAAGGGCCAGGTCAATTCCAGCTATCCAGGGAACCTGTCGAAACAGAGGCAGCTACAGGAGGGGACACACAAATATTTGTGCCCTGCAGTTACACACCCGTTCCGACAGACTCGATCGCAATCTATCCAGATGAGAACACGTTCTCTTCCGACTAGAGCACGCTGGAGTCGCTGTATGTCTCAAATTTGGTTCCTTTATTTATAGTTAGTATTTTTGGTGAATTAATTGATTTGTTTTAATTTTTTATTGATTTAGGTAGAACGATTTCGGGAGTTTGGGGGGAGGGGAGGGGGAGGGGGGGTTGTGTGTGTAATGGATTGTCGAGATCGTGGTTGGTTAGTATTTATCTAGTTGTGTTCACCTAGTTATGCTTGCGAGGGTTGAGCTCTACTCTTTCGGCCCGCCTCTCAACTGTCAATCAATCAATTATTACTAACTAATAAAAAACATTCCACACACACACACCCAGGAAGCAGCCCGTAACAGCTGTCTAACGCCCAGGTACATATTTACTGCTAGGTAACAGGGGCATCAGAATGATAGAAACTCTGCTGATTTCCGTTTGTTCCATTACCGTGGGATCGAATGAGCTACGATTACGAGTCGAGAGCGACGTCCACTCAGCTATAAAGCCCCCTTGTTTGTGAATTGGTGCAAAAGATAATTTGGGAGAGGTTAAGGGAAAGGAATGATGTTTGGTGGCTTTGAAAGCTTTGGATGGGAGGGGGGTTGGCAGTTATGAATTAAAAGTGTTAATTATTTAAGATAGGATATATATGCAAAAGACGTTGCGAGATACAGTAAGAAAAGTGTTTCTGACTGAGGTTAGGTACTGTATGATTGACTTGTATGTTAGGAAAAAGAACCCTTATTAAAAACATAGATGATCTTTTGAAAGGTTTCTCAGCAAATAGTTGCAAATTATTGTGTGAAAAGCCTATGGTTCCCACTTCCCTACACAAACACACGTGAGCACAATTAGTCCACGGGATTCAGAGAGAGTGAGAGTGAACAGCGAAATAGTACCCAAAAATGTGACAATGAGGGGAAACTATGTCATTCAAACGTTAACCATATAAATTACAGTTACACTAACCGAGCGTCCACATACATATTCCATTCAATTTACATAAATAAACATTCACTAATATATTCCTTTAAAATGGACACACGCAGATAGTTGCAATACACATGTCAGTTCAATTACTGGTACACATAAACACTCATAGCTGGACGTGTCTGTCCATCTTGACAATAGTAGACATGTAACAAAAAATGTGACAATAATGGGAAACTATGTCATTCAAACGTATAAATGTTAACCATATAAATTAAAGTAACACTAATCGCGCGCACACGTACATATGTCAATCAATTTACATAAATACACATTCACTAATGTGTACCTTTAAAATGGACACATACAGATAATTACCGTACACATGTCAGTTCAATTACAGGTACACATACACACACATAGCTTCACGTGTCTGTCGGTCTTGACAATAGTACACATGGATACGCAAACAAAACAGTCCATTATCAATTAATGTGTGTGTGTGTGTGTATTTATTTTCTCCTTGTATTTACTATATGTATCTGCAGAACCGAGTTATTAGCTCTTGGACCCCGCCTATCAAATATATGTATTTTTCCATTTTTTTATATCTACTACATCTATTTCTCTCTAACACACACACACACACACACACACACACACACACACACACACACACACACACACACACACACACACACACACACACACACACACACACACACACACACACACACACAAACTGGAGGCTTACCGTCTAAACGGAGAGAGTTCGTTGGTTATAATCCTAATGGTCCCATATCGAATCTCAGTTGATGCAATAGCAAATCGACAGATATTCTTTAACCTGATTCGCCTGTTCACCGGCTCCCCTCCGACCGGGGAGCCAGTCGGCCGAGCGGACAGCACACTGGACACTGGACTTGTGATCCTGTGGTCCCGGGTTCGATTCCGGGCGCCGCCGAGAAACAATGGGCAGAGTTTCTTTCACCCTGTGCCCCTGATACCTTGCAGTAAAACAGGTACCTGGGTGTTAGTCAGCTGTCACGGGCTGCTTCCTGGGGGTGGAGGTTTGGTCGAGGACCGGACCGCGGGGACACTAAAGCCCCGAAATCATCTCAAGAAGAACCTCAAGAGATAAGCACAAATGAATCCATCAATGGATCCATCAATCTATTTACTTATATCTGTCAATTCATCAATCTATCTTCCCATAAACCAACCATTTATCATTATATACATTTATATTCCATTTATCCGTCCATCAACTCTTCTGTCTATCCATCCATCTACTCATGTCTTTCCATCCATCAGATAGACGGATGCATCTATGCATCCGTCTATCCGTCAATGTATATATTTAGCAATCAATGTAAACATCCATCTATCTACTTATATAAATTTTCCTTTAATCCCTGTTTCACCTGCACCACTCCCCCCTGTTTCTCCCTCTGCATCCCTGTTTCACCTGCACCACTCCCCCTGTTCCCCCATCCCCATCCCTGTTTCACCTGCACCACTCCCCCTGTTCCCCCATCCCCATCCCTGTTTCACCTGCACCACTCCCTCTGTTTCTCCCTCTTCATCCCTGTTTCACCTGCACCACTCCCCCCTGTTTCTCCCTCTTCATCCCTGTTTCATCTGCACCACTCCCCCTGTTCCCCCATCCCCATCCCTGTATCACCTGTACAGCACCCCCTCTTCCTCCCTGTTTCACCTGCACCACTCCCCCTGTTCCCTCTCTTCATTCCACCTCTAAATCCCGTATCCTACCCCCCACCCCCACCACCACCTTTGCACCTCTTCCTTTAACTTAAATCAGGACCAATAAACTTCTTTATGTGTTTAATTTAGGTTTTTTCTAAGTACGAAAAAGTCTTCAGCCATCTTAAGCATTATTTTACAATTAACTTTAATTAAATTGGTAAGGGGGGGGGAGTGATAAGAATAATTATTAATTATTCCTAAATCCTTAAGCTAAAGTCAACACTGACCAACCTATTCCCGTTCCCTACCCCAGACCATTCCCTCTACAAATACATTAATTTAGTAATAATAAGCCTTAATAATATATTAATAAATAAATTTTAAAATAAATCTGTGTATGGCTGCAGCCTCCAGCATGTGGCCTCATTACATAGACAGACATTCTCTTTATATATATATATATATATATATATATATATATATATATATATATATATATATATATATATATATATATATATATATATATATATATATATATATATATATATATATATATATATATATATATATATATTTTATTAAATATGACCGAAAAAGTAAGATTAATAACAAGAGGAGTGACAGGTACAAGAGGAGTGTTGTTAACGCATACGTCGACCGTGCTCTCAGCCACAGCTCAGAATGGAAGCAAGTCGACGAAGAACTCTGTAGGGTAAGGCAGGTTCTAGTCAATAACGGCTTCTCCAATGGTTTCATCGAAGACATCATAAGAAGGAAAGTAAAAAGCCATGCAACCTCCGAAGAGACAACTAACACAACACCTATACCCCCTATTAGACTATTTTACAGGAACTTCTTTTCCACAGCTCATAAAACAGAGGAAAGGGTCCTGAAAGATATTGTTAATAGAAACGTTATCCCTACAGACAAAAATCAGAGGATACAACTGACGATTTACTATAAAACCAGAAAAACGGCCAGCCTACTCATGAGAAACTCTCCAGACACGAAACAGAACGCTTTAAAAGAGACTAACGTCGTCTATGCCTTCAAATGCCCACTTGGGGA
The DNA here is from genome assembly GCF_040958095.1 of Procambarus clarkii. Taxonomy (NCBI): domain Eukaryota; kingdom Metazoa; phylum Arthropoda; class Malacostraca; order Decapoda; family Cambaridae; genus Procambarus; species Procambarus clarkii. Next base: position 13,063 of record NW_027189578.1, read on the forward strand.
CTGTAAGCTCCAAAAAACCCAGTATATAGGCAAGACAACAACATCTCTTTCTAGGCGTTTAACGATGCATAAACAACAGGGCTCCATTAAGGAACATATAATCTCTTCCCATAACCAAACCATCGCCAGAGAAATCCTAGTAAACAACACAGAAATCATCGATAGATACAGCGATAGCAGGCGGCTTGACGTTTGCGAGGCACTACACATCAAGAAGTCAACACCAGCAATCAACAGCCAATTATTGCACAACTATATTCTACCCACCTCAAGACTCCGCTCCAATATAGAAGCATCAAGAAATATGGACCAATAGGCTTTCTACAAACACTTCTATTCAATATCCATTGTTTCGTGTTCTGTCTTGTGTTGATACTTTTAATACCCTATTAATATTCTCTAATGCCACATCATCCTTCCCACCTCACTCAAATGTAATGCCACATCACCCTTCCCACCTCACTCAAATGTAGATATAAAATCAGGGAAACGCAAGTTCTAATCAGTTGTGTATTTGTGAAGTCTTTGAAAATGTAATAAGTTTTACGAAACGCGCCCGTGTCGCGTCAGACTAGAAATAAAAATGAATTTTGGAGAAGTGATTTTTGATTTACCTCCAACAGTGAAGCATAATGTACGAAAGATTGAGAAAATTCGTGTTAGAATTATTAATCTTACTTTTTCGGTCATATTTAATAAAATATGTCTACAGGAAAGACTGCTACCAAAATATACTAATATATATATATATATATCAATTTACATAAATAAATATTCACTAATATATTCCTTTAAAATTGACTCAAGCGGATTAAAGCGTCCTGTACATACCAGTTGCATTGCTCCTGGCAGTATGGTTTCGAGTCACTTCTGGCATGTGAGTTTTCAGATGCATATAGTCTTGGGGACCATTAAGGCTTGTTCGCATGTATATATATATATATATATATATATATATATATATATATATATATATATATATATATATATATATATATATATATATATATATATATACATATATATATATTTAAAAAATCTGTCATATTTGTAAATTAAATAATAAATATTTAATTATTAAATTTAATTTAATTTGTTTTATTAATATAATTATTTAATAATTTAATAAAATAATAATTTATTAAAAAACATTAATTTGATTACTTATTTAATAAAATTAAATAATAAATATTAAATTAAATATTGATATATACTTGTGTGTCCAGGAGGCCATCTGTGTCCCCTCAGATGGTCTCCCTTATCACAGTTTGTGTCTATGGATGTGTACTCACCTATATGTACTCACCTATATGTGCTTGCAGGATCGAGCATTGACTCTTGGATCCCGCCTTTCGAGCATCGGTTGTTTACAGCAATGACTCCTGTCCCATTTCCCTATCATACCTGGTCTTAAAATTATGAATAGTATTTGCTTCCACAACCTGTTCCTGAAGTGCATTCCATTTCCCCACTACTCTCACGCTAAAAGAAAACTTCCTTACATCTCTGTGACTCATCTGAGTTTCAAGCTTCCATCCATGTCCTCTCGTTCTGTTACTATTCCGTGTGAACATTTCGTCTATGTCCACTCTGTCAATTCCTCTGAGTATCTTATACGTTCCTATCATGTCCCCCCTCTCCCTTCTTCTTTCTAGTGTCGTAAGGCACAGTTCCCTCAGGCGCTCTTCATACCCCATCCCTCGTAGCTCTGGGACGAGTCTCGTTGCAAACCTCTGAACCTTTTCCAGTTTCATTATATGCTTCTTCAGATGGGGACTCCATGATGAGGCGGCATACTCTAAGACTGGCCTTACGTAGGCAGTGTAAAGCGCCCTAAATGCCTCCTTACTTAGGTTTCTGAATGATGTTCTAACTTTTGCCAGTGTAGAGTACGCTGCTGTCGTTATCCTATTAATATGTGCCTCAGGAGATAGATTAGGTGTTACGTCCACCCCCAGGTCTCTTTCACGCGTCGTTACAGGTAGGCTGTTCCCCTTCATTGTGTACTGTCCCTTTGGTCTCCTATCTCCTAGTCCCATTTCCATAACTTTACATTTGCTCGTGTTGAATTCTAGTAGCCATTTCTCTGACCATCTCTGCAATCTGTTCAGGTCCTCTTGGAGGATCCTGCAATCCTCATCTGTCACAACTCTTCTCATCAACTTTGCATCATCCGCAAACATCGACATGTAGGACTCTACGCCTGTAAACATGTCGTTAACATACACAAGAAATAGAATTGGTCCCAGCACCGATCCTTGTGGTACTCCACTTGTTACTGTTCGCCAGTCCGACTTCTCGCCCCTTACCGTAACTCTTTGGCTCCTTCCTGTTAGGTAGTTCCTTATCCATTCTAGGACCTTTCCCCCCACCCCCGCCTGCCTCTCGAGCTTGAACAGCAGTCTCATGTGCGGTACTGTATCAAAGGCTTTTTGGCAGTCCAGAAATATGCAGTCTGCCCAACCATCTCTGTCCTGTCTTATCCTCGTTATTTTATCATAGAATTCCAGAAGGTTTGTTAGGCACGATTTCCCTGTCCAGAACCCATGTTGATGTTTGTTCACAAACCTAATGTTCTCCAGGTGTGCAACCAGTCGTAGCCTAATTATTCTTTCCAGTATTTTACAGGGGATGCTTGTCAGTGATACAGGTCTGTAGTTAAGTGCCTCCTCCCTATCTCCTTTCTTGAAGATCGGCACGACATTTGCCTTCTTCCAGCAACTGGGCAATTCTCCTGACATAAGTGACTCATTAAAGATCATTGCCAGAGGCACGCTGAGGGCCTGTGCTGCTTCTTTTAGTATCCACGGTGATACTTTGTCTGGTCCAACTGCTTTAGTTGCATCTAGAGTTGTCAACTGTTTCATTACCTCCTCTGCTGTCACCTCTATATCTGATAGTCTTTCATCTAGGGTAACCCCTTCCAACAATGGGAGCTGCTCAGGCTCGGTAGTGAACACTCCATGGAAACTGGCATTCAGTGCCTCGCAGATTTCCTTGTCACTTTCAGTATATGCCCCCTCTGTCTTCCTTAGTCTTGTCACTTGGTCGTTCACCGACATTTTTCTTCTTATATGACTGTGTAGTAACTTAGGTTGTTTTTTCGCTTTGATTGCAATATCGTTCTCATAGTCCCTTTCCGATGTTCGTCTTATGTTAATGTAATCGTTCCTAGCTCTGTTGTATCTGCTTCTGTTGTCCTCTGTTCTTTGTCTTCTGTACTTCCTCCACTCCCGCCTGCTGGCCATTTTTGCTTCCTGACACTGTCTATTAAACCATGGGTTATTATATTCCTTCTTATTTTTTCCCTTTACCGTTGGTATAAATCTCTCTTCGGCCTCCTGGCATTTCTGTATGACTAGGTCCATCATATCTTGGACTGTTTTTCCTCTAATTTCTTCCTCCCACTGCACTTCACCCAGATAGTCCCTTATCCTCATATAGTCCCCTTTCCTGTAGTCAGCTCTCCTTTCCCAGATCTCTTGTCCCATGGTCATAATTTTGAATTCCATCATGTAGTCAAAGACTAGGACACAATGGTCACTGGCCCCTAGAGGTATTTCATGCTCTAAATTCTCGATATCTTCTACGTTCTGGGTGAAAATCAGGTCTAATAGGCTCGGTGCATCTCCTCCTCTTTCCCTTGTGTCTTCCTTCACATGTTGTGTCAGGAAATTCCTGTCTATAACATCTACTAATTTTGCTCCCCACGTTTCATCCCCTCCATGGGGATTCCTTGATTCCCAATTTATCTCTCCATGATTTAGGTCCCCCATGATCAGCAGCTTCGCTCTCATTCTGTGGGCTAGTGTTGCTGCCTTCTGCAGTTCATCAATACATGCTTTGTTGTTGTCATCATACTCCTGCCTGGGTCTTCTACTGTTTGGTGGGGGATTGTAGATTACCATGATCACAATCTTCCTCCCATCTACTGTCAGAGTTCCATGTATGAAGCTTGTGCACTCATTGGTAACTCGATTTCCCAGGTCTTCAAACTTCCATTTCCGCTTTATTAGGAGTGCTACTCCCCCTCCCTGTCTCTGTGTCCTCTCTTTTCGTATCACCTGGTACCCTTCAGGAAAGATAGCATCTGAGATCATGTCATTAATTTTAGTTTCCACAATTGCAACTATGTCAGGATCTGCTTCACTCACTCTTTCTTTTATCTCTTCTGCTTTATTAGATACCCCATCAGCATTGGTGTACCAAACCTTGAGATTCTTCATGGAAACTCTTGTACCAGAGTTCTCCCTTTCTCTGGGGGTCTGGGGGGATCTGGGGGATGTCTGGGGGGTGACTGGGGGCAGAGGGGATCTGGGGGATCTGGGGGGTGTCTGGGGGATGACTGGGGGCGGGGAGGGTCCGGGGGATGTCCGGGGGGATCCAGGGGGTGTCTGGGGGGGTCCGGGGGGTGTATGGGGGGTGAAAGAGTTCAGGAGGGGTGCTTGGGGGGCTACTGGGGGCTGGGCTTCTAGGAAGGTAGGTAGGAGGGTCTGGGGTAGGGCCTGGGTAGGTAGGTCTGGAGTAGGAAGGGCATACTGGGTCTGAAGATTAGGGAGGGCATAGAGGGGTTGGGAGATGGCGTAAGGTTGGGAGACAGATAGAGGTTGAGAGGTTGGGAGGGGGATGGATAGAGGGGGTGGGGGGGACCTCCCACCTCCCTCGCAAGGGTGGGGGGTCACATGGAAGGAGAGGGGATGAGGAGGGGTGAGGGCAGGGTAGGCTTTGGGTGTTGAGGGGATGAGGTCTGGGTGGGTTCTTGGGGTTGAGGGGATGAGGTCTGGATGGGATTTGGGGGTTGAGGAGATGAGAGCTGGGTGGGTTTTGGGGGTTGAGGGGACGAGGGCTGGACGGGTTTTGGGGGTTGAGGTGATGAGGGGGTCCTTGGAATGTGGGATGAATTTGACTCCAGTGGGGTCAGAGGGGTCAAGGGATGTGCTGGGGAGATAAGCAGGGGCGGCTGATTTGGGAAAGGGGTGACCTGAGAAGCACGTGTGAGCTGGTTAGCATGGGGTGGATTAGCACTGGGGTGTGTAGCTGCGCTCAAATGGGAAGAGTCGTATTGTTGTTTGCTTGCTCTGTGGGCAATCTGTTCCTCCTTCGTCATGAATTTGTCAATAAATACGTTGTAGTAATTTTCGCTACCTCTGAGTAGGTGTTTGTGATGCAGTATGTAATCCACTGCCTCTTCGTTAGTGAACTGTACCAGGACAGGTCGTTTCCTGTTACAGTTGTATGGTCCAATGCGTCGGTGGACTTGCACCTCATTCCCTGCCATCTGGGCTCTCATGTCTCTCAAGATCCCCTGTAGTTCCAAATCCTCAATCTCCATCCTTTCCTGCCTCGATGGTGCCCTGGCTTCAAGTAATCCATGGATTATGATTGTCCTCTTTCTCAGTTCAGGGTCATGCTGGTGGCCCTCTCCCTGGCTGACCCCCACCCCTCCTACACCCGCTACTCCACCTACTACCACTACTTCCCCTTCCCCTGCCAAGCTTCCCTTATTCCTGCCAAATTCATTAGTAAGCCTAGATATTTCTCCTTGCCATTCTACCCTGCTCTTCCTGATTTCCTCTTGAATATAATCCATAAACTCTTGTTTGAGTCTTTGAACCTCGCCCTGTATCTTATTAAAGACTTCACTTTTAATCCCCTGGATTAGATCACCTATCCAAACATCCCTCTTCTCTACAAATTTCCCAATCATCTTCTCCACAAACCTATCTTCTTCCTCAATCATAATACTGCTGGACCTAGACGCCCTTCCTGACCTAGTCATTGCTATAATGCAACCTTACCCACAGGGGTTCCAAGTATCTTACCGTCCTGCTAACACAATAGGTGAGTGAATCTCCAAGCGTCGTCCCCGTGGTGGTAGGAGGGTTGCTGCCGGGGTGAGGTCACGCGGTCAGAGGTCGGTGAGGTCTGCTCCACACTACACACTGCCACAATACTACAACTATTTTGAATTACGCTATTTAAACTGTTTTTCTTCACTACTTTATGGCTCTGGCCAAAACTCAAGGTTTTTTCATTCACTTGTACACACTTTTTCACTTCGAAGCTGCCTGATTACCCCTCCCACTCCACTAGTGAGACAGGAGCTCCCAACCCACGTCCACCCAACACGATGGTCACAAGACATGTGTGTCTGTGTGTGAGTGTGTATATCCCTGTGAGTGTCCGGGCGAGTGTGTGTGAGTGTCCCTGTGAGTGTCCGGGTGTGTGTGAGTCCGGTTATACCTGTGGGTTCAGGAGGCCATCTGTGTCCCCTCAGATGGTCTCCCTTATCACAGTCTATGGGAGTGTGTGAGTGTGAGTGCCCCTGTGAGTGTTCGGGTGAGGGTGTGTGTGTGAGTGTCCGGGTTTATGTGAGGTTTGGTTCCAGGGAAACATCCTTCCCCCCCCCCCTTCCCATATCTCCTCCCTTATTCCCACCGTGGGTTCGAATCCCAGGTGATTAGACCTGCTCTAGGTCCATGGATCCAAGGTATCCATCCGTGGGCCCAACGGACTTCACCCCTTCCCCACTTTCCAAGGGCCAGGTCAATTCCAGCTATCCAGGGAACCTGTCGAAACAGAGGCAGCTACAGGAGGGGACACACAAATATTTGTGCCCTGCAGTTACACACCCGTTCCGACAGACTCGATCGCAATCTATCCAGATGAGAACACGTTCTCTTCCGACTAGAGCACGCTGGAGTCGCTGTATGTCTCAAATTTGGTTCCTTTATTTATAGTTAGTATTTTTGGTGAATTAATTGATTTGTTTTAATTTTTTATTGATTTAGGTAGAACGATTTCGGGAGTTTGGGGGGAGGGGAGGGGGAGGGGGGGTTGTGTGTGTAATGGATTGTCGAGATCGTGGTTGGTTAGTATTTATCTAGTTGTGTTCACCTAGTTATGCTTGCGAGGGTTGAGCTCTACTCTTTCGGCCCGCCTCTCAACTGTCAATCAATCAATTATTACTAACTAATAAAAAACATTCCACACACACACACCCAGGAAGCAGCCCGTAACAGCTGTCTAACGCCCAGGTACATATTTACTGCTAGGTAACAGGGGCATCAGAATGATAGAAACTCTGCTGATTTCCGTTTGTTCCATTACCGTGGGATCGAATGAGCTACGATTACGAGTCGAGAGCGACGTCCACTCAGCTATAAAGCCCCCTTGTTTGTGAATTGGTGCAAAAGATAATTTGGGAGAGGTTAAGGGAAAGGAATGATGTTTGGTGGCTTTGAAAGCTTTGGATGGGAGGGGGGTTGGCAGTTATGAATTAAAAGTGTTAATTATTTAAGATAGGATATATATGCAAAAGACGTTGCGAGATACAGTAAGAAAAGTGTTTCTGACTGAGGTTAGGTACTGTATGATTGACTTGTATGTTAGGAAAAAGAACCCTTATTAAAAACATAGATGATCTTTTGAAAGGTTTCTCAGCAAATAGTTGCAAATTATTGTGTGAAAAGCCTATGGTTCCCACTTCCCTACACAAACACACGTGAGCACAATTAGTCCACGGGATTCAGAGAGAGTGAGAGTGAACAGCGAAATAGTACCCAAAAATGTGACAATGAGGGGAAACTATGTCATTCAAACGTTAACCATATAAATTACAGTTACACTAACCGAGCGTCCACATACATATTCCATTCAATTTACATAAATAAACATTCACTAATATATTCCTTTAAAATGGACACACGCAGATAGTTGCAATACACATGTCAGTTCAATTACTGGTACACATAAACACTCATAGCTGGACGTGTCTGTCCATCTTGACAATAGTAGACATGTAACAAAAAATGTGACAATAATGGGAAACTATGTCATTCAAACGTATAAATGTTAACCATATAAATTAAAGTAACACTAATCGCGCGCACACGTACATATGTCAATCAATTTACATAAATACACATTCACTAATGTGTACCTTTAAAATGGACACATACAGATAATTACCGTACACATGTCAGTTCAATTACAGGTACACATACACACACATAGCTTCACGTGTCTGTCGGTCTTGACAATAGTACACATGGATACGCAAACAAAACAGTCCATTATCAATTAATGTGTGTGTGTGTGTGTATTTATTTTCTCCTTGTATTTACTATATGTATCTGCAGAACCGAGTTATTAGCTCTTGGACCCCGCCTATCAAATATATGTATTTTTCCATTTTTTTATATCTACTACATCTATTTCTCTCTAACACACACACACACACACACACACACACACACACACACACACACACACACACACACACACACACACACACACACACACAAACTGGAGGCTTACCGTCTAAACGGAGAGAGTTCGTTGGTTATAATCCTAATGGTCCCATATCGAATCTCAGTTGATGCAATAGCAAATCGACAGATATTCTTTAACCTGATTCGCCTGTTCACCGGCTCCCCTCCGACCGGGGAGCCAGTCGGCCGAGCGGACAGCACACTGGACACTGGACTTGTGATCCTGTGGTCCCGGGTTCGATTCCGGGCGCCGCCGAGAAACAATGGGCAGAGTTTCTTTCACCCTGTGCCCCTGATACCTTGCAGTAAAACAGGTACCTGGGTGTTAGTCAGCTGTCACGGGCTGCTTCCTGGGGGTGGAGGTTTGGTCGAGGACCGGACCGCGGGGACACTAAAGCCCCGAAATCATCTCAAGAAGAACCTCAAGAGATAAGCACAAATGAATCCATCAATCTATCTACTTATATCAGTCAATTCATCAATCTATCTTCCCATAAACCAACCATTTATCATTATATACATTTATATTCCATTTATCCGTCCATCAACTCTTCTGTCTATCCATCCATCTACTCATGTCTTTCCATCCATCAGATAGACGGATGCATCTATGCATCCGTCTATCCGTCAATGTATATATTTAGCAATCAATGTAAACATCCATCTATCTACTTATATAAATTTTCCTTTAATCCCTGTTTCACCTGCACCACTCCCCCCTGTTTCTCCCTCTGCATCCCTGTTTCACCTGCACCACTCCCCCTGTTCCCCCATCCCCATCCCTGTTTCACCTGCACCACTCCCCCTGTTCCCCCATCCCCATCCCTGTTTCACCTGCACCACTCCCTCTGTTTCTCCCTCTTCATCCCTGTTTCACCTGCACCACTCCCCCCTGTTTCTCCCTCTTCATCCCTGTTTCATCTGCACCACTCCCCCTGTTCCCCCATCCCCATCCCTGTATCACCTGTACAGCACCCCCTCTTCCTCCCTGTTTCACCTGCACCACTCCCCCTGTTCCCTCTCTTCATTCCACCTCTAAATCCCGTATCCTACCCCCCACCCCCACCACCACCTTTGCACCTCTTCCTTTAACTTAAATCAGGACCAATAAACTTCTTTATGTGTTTAATTTAGGTTTTTTCTAAGTACGAAAAAGTCTTCAGCCATCTTAAGCATTATTTTACAATTAACTTTAATTAAATTGGTAGGGGGGGGGAGTGATAAGAATAATTATTAATTATTCCTAAATCCTTAAGCTAAAGTCAACACTGACCAACCTATTCCCATTCCCTACCCCAGACCATTCCCTCTACAAATACATTAATTTAGTAATAATAAGCCTTAATAATATATTAATAAATAAATTTTAAAATAAATCTGTGTATGGCTGCAGCCTCCAGCATGTGGCCTCATTACATAGACAGACATTCTCTTTATATATATATATATATATATATATATATATATATATATATATATATATATAAATATATATATATATATATATATCAATTTACATAAATAAATATTCACTAATATATTCCTTTAAAATTGACTCAAGCGGATTAAAGCGTCCTGTACATACCAGTTGCATTGCTCCTGGCAGTATGGGTTCGAGTCACTTCTGGCATGTGAGTTTTCAGATGCATATAGTCTTGGGGACCATTAAGGCTTGTTCGCATGTATATATATATATATATATATATATATATATATATATATATATATATATATATATATATATATATATATATATATATATATATATATAACTGAAAACTCACACCCCAGAAGTGAAACAGGGATGGGGATGGGGGAACAGGGGGAGTGGTGCAGGTGAAACAGGGATGCAGAGGGAGAAACAGGGGGGAGTGGTGCAGGTGAAACAGGGATTAAAGGAAAATTTATATAAGTAGATAGATGGATGTTTACATTGATTGCTAAATATATACATTGACGGATAGACGGATGCATAGATGCATCCGTCTATCTGATGGATGGAAAGTCCCTGTACATACCAGTTGTGGGAGTATGGGTTCGAGTCACTTCTGGGGTGTGAGTTTTCAGTTGTATATAGTCCTGGGGACCATTCAGGCTTGTTTGCATATATATATATATATATATATATATACATATATATATATTTAAAAAATCTGTCATATTTGTAAATTAAATAATAAATATTTAATTATTAAATTTAATTTAATTTGTTTTATTAATATAATTATTTAATAATTTAATAAAATAATAATTTATTAAAAACATTAATTTGATTACTTATTTAATAAAATTAAATAATAAATATTAAATTAAATATTGATATATACTTGTGTGTCCAGGAGGCCATCTGTGTCCCCTCAGATGGTCTCCCTTATCACAGTTTGTGTCTATGGATGTGTGTCTGTGTGTGAGTGTGTATATCCCTGTGAGTGTCCGGGCGAGTGTGTGTGAGTGTCCCTGTGAGTGTCCGGGTGTGTGTGTGTCCGGTTATACCTGTGGGTTCAGGAGGCCATCTGTGTCCCCTCAGATGGTCTCCCTTATCACAGTCTATGGGAGTGTGTGAGTGTGAGTGCCCCTGTGAGTGTTCGGGTGAGGGTGTGTGTGTGAGTGTCCGGGTTTATGTGAGGTTTGGTTCCAGGGAAACATCCTTCCCCCCCCCCCTTCCCATATCTCCTCCCTTATTCCCACCGTGGGTTCGAATCCCAGGTGATTAGACCTGCTCTAGGTCCATGGATCCAAGGTATCCATCCGTGGGCCCAACGGACTTCACCCCTTCCCCACTTTCCAAGGGCCAGGTCAATTCCAGCTATCCAGGGAACCTGTCGAAACAGAGGCAGCTACAGGAGGGGACACACAAATATTTGTGCCCTGCAGTTACACACCCGTTCCGACAGACTCGATCGCAATCTATCCAGATGAGAACACGTTCTCTTCCGACTAGAGCACGCTGGAGTCGCTGTATGTCTCAAATTTGGTTCCTTTATTTATAGTTAGTATTTTTGGTGAATTAATTGATTTGTTTTAATTTTTTATTGATTTAGGTAGAACGATTTCGGGAGTTTGGGGGGAGGGGAGGGGGAGGGGGGGTTGTGTGTGTAATGGATTGTCGAGATCGTGGTTGGTTAGTATTTATCTAGTTGTGTTCACCTAGTTATGCTTGCGAGGGTTGAGCTCTACTCTTTCGGCCCGCCTCTCAACTGTCAATCAATCAATTATTACTAACTAATAAAAAACATTCCACACACACACACCCAGGAAGCAGCCCGTAACAGCTGTCTAACGCCCAGGTACATATTTACTGCTAGGTAACAGGGGCATCAGAATGATAGAAACTCTGCTGATTTCCGTTTGTTCCATTACCGTGGGATCGAATGAGCTACGATTACGAGTCGAGAGCGACGTCCACTCAGCTATAAAGCCCCCTTGTTTGTGAATTGGTGCAAAAGATAATTTGGGAGAGGTTAAGGGAAAGGAATGATGTTTGGTGGCTTTGAAAGCTTTGGATGGGAGGGGGGTTGGCAGTTATGAATTAAAAGTGTTAATTATTTAAGATAGGATATATCCTATCTATATATCCTATAGGACACCCCTCTCTCGTCACGAGAGAGGGGTGGTGTTTACGAGCAATTCATGCCCGTGCCACCTCTTAGGTGGCTTAATCTTTATGAACTGAGGGAATGACTACGGGCTATTCATGCCCGTGCCACCTCCTAGGTGACAATCTTCATCAATCAATCGATGAGTCAGAGTCAGGCAGAGTGCCAGAGTTTTGGAAAGTTGCTAATGTGATACCAGTTTTTAAGAAAGGAGATAGATCACTTGCGTCTAACTATCGACCAATTAGCCTAACGTCTATTGTGGGAAAGTTACTCGAATCTATAATAGCAAATAAAATTCGTCTTCATCTTGAAAAACATAAATTAATAATTGAGTCGCAACATGGTTTTATAAATGGCCGTTCATGTTTAACAAATTTGTTATCTTTTTATTCCAGCATTGTTGAGGCAGTTGATAGTGGTAAGGATTGCGATGTTGTATACCTTGACTTTAGCAAAGCTTTTGATACAGTGCCACATGAAAGACTGATTAAAAAAATAGAGTCTCATGGTATTGGGGGTGCTATATTAAGCTGGATTAGGGCATGGCTATACCAAAGGAAACAGAGAGTTAGTATAAATGGAATCAAGTCAGAGTGGGAAAATGTTGTAAGTGGAGTGCCTCAAGGCTCTGTCCTGGGACCTCTGTTGTTTATAATATATATAAATGATTTAGATTCAGGTTTGAGTAGCAACATTTGCAAATTTGCCGATGATACGAAAATCGGTAGGGAAATTAATTCGGAGGAGGACTCACTATCACTTCAAGTTGATCTAGATAGGGTTTTAAAATGGTCAAAGGATTGGCAGATGCAGTTTAATGCTGATAAATGTAAAGTTCTGAGGTTAGGTAATGATGATAGAGTTACAAGATACGAGCTAGATGGTGTTGTGATTGCGAAGTCGGATTGCGAAAGGGATCTGGGAGTTATGATTAGTAAGAATTTAAAACAAAAGGATCAATGCATAAATGTTCGTAATAAGGCAAATCGGACACTTGGATTTATTAATCGCAGCGTTAGTAACAAGACACCTGGTGTGGTTCTCAAGCTATATCTTGCTCTAGTTAGGCCCCATTTAGATTATGCAGTTCAGTTTTGGTCGCCATATTATAGAATGGATATAAATTCACTTGAACGTGTCCAGCGTAGGATGACTAAGTTAATTCCCCAAATTAGAAATCTTTCATATGAAGAAAGATTAACAAAGCTTAAGTTGCATTCACTGGAAAGGCGAAGAGTTAGGGGTGACATGATAGAGGTTTACAAGTGGATGAATGGACATAACCGGGGGGATATTAATAGGGTATTAAAAGTATCAACACAGGACAGAACACGAAACAATGGATATAAATTGGATAAGTTTAGATTTAGGAAAGACTTGGGTAAATACTGGTTCAGTAACAGGGTTGTTGATTTGTGGAACCAATTGCCGCGTAACATTGTGGAGGTGGGGTCCCTCGATTGTTTCAAGCACGGGTTGGACAAGTATATGAGTGGGATTGGGTGGTTATAGAATAGGAGCTGCCTCGTATGGGCCAATAGGCCTTCTGCAGTTACCTTTGTTCTTATGTTCTTATGTTCTTATATATGCAAAAGACGTTGCGAGATACAGTAAGAAAAGTGTTTCTGACTGAGGTTAGGTACTGTATGATTGACTTGTATGTTAGGAAAAAGAACCCTTATTAAAAACATAGATGATCTTTTGAAAGGTTTCTCAGCAAATAGTTGCAAATTATTGTGTGAAAAGCCTATGGTTCCCACTTCCCTACACAAACACACGTGAGCACAATTAGTCCACGGGATTCAGAGAGAGTGAGAGTGAACAGCGAAATAGTACCCAAAAATGTGACAATGAGGGGAAACTATGTCATTCAAACGTTAACCATATAAATTACAGTTACACTAACCGAGCGTCCACATACATATTCCATTCAATTTACATAAATAAACATTCACTAATATATTCCTTTAAAATGGACACACGCAGATAGTTGCAATACACATGTCAGTTCAATTACTGGTACACATAAACACTCATAGCTGGACGTGTCTGTCCATCTTGACAATAGTAGACATGTAACAAAAAATGTGACAATAATGGGAAACTATGTCATTCAAACGTATAAATGTTAACCATATAAATTAAAGTAACACTAATCGCGCGCACACGTACATATGTCAATCAATTTACATAAATACACATTCACTAATGTGTACCTTTAAAATGGACACATACAGATAATTACCGTACACATGTCAGTTCAATTACAGGTACACATACACACACATAGCTTCACGTGTCTGTCGGTCTTGACAATAGTACACATGGATACGCAAACAAAACAGTCCATTATCAATTAATGTGTGTGTGTGTGTGTATTTATTTTCTCCTTGTATTTACTATATGTATCTGCAGAACCGAGTTATTAGCTCTTGGACCCCGCCTATCAAATATATGTATTTTTCCATTTTTTTATATCTACTACATCTATTTCTCTCTAACACACACACACACACACACACACACACACACACACACACACACACACACACACACACACACACACACACACACACACACACAAACTGGAGGCTTACCGTCTAAACGGAGAGAGTTCGTTGGTTATAATCCTAATGGTCCCATATCGAATCTCAGTTGATGCAATAGCAAATCGACAGATATTCTTTAACCTGATTCGCCTGTTCACCGGCTCCCCTCCGACCGGGGAGCCAGTCGGCCGAGCGGACAGCACACTGGACACTGGACTTGTGATCCTGTGGTCCCGGGTTCGATTCCGGGCGCCGCCGAGAAACAATGGGCAGAGTTTCTTTCACCCTGTGCCCCTGATACCTTGCAGTAAAACAGGTACCTGGGTGTTAGTCAGCTGTCACGGGCTGCTTCCTGGGGGTGGAGGTTTGGTCGAGGACCGGACCGCGGGGACACTAAAGCCCCGAAATCATCTCAAGAAGAACCTCAAGAGATAAGCACAAATGAATCCATCAATCTATCTACTTATATCAGTCAATTCATCAATCTATCTTCCCATAAACCAACCATTTATCATTATATACATTTATATTCCATTTATCCGTCCATCAACTCTTCTGTCTATCCATCCATCTACTCATGTCTTTCCATCCATCAGATAGACGGATGCATCTATGCATCCGTCTATCCGTCAATGTATATATTTAGCAATCAATGTAAACATCCATCTATCTACTTATATAAATTTTCCTTTAATCCCTGTTTCACCTGCACCACTCCCCCCTGTTTCTCCCTCTGCATCCCTGTTTCACCTGCACCACTCCCCCTGTTCCCCCATCCCCATCCCTGTTTCACCTGCACCACTCCCCCTGTTCCCCCATCCCCATCCCTGTTTCACCTGCACCACTCCCTCTGTTTCTCCCTCTTCATCCCTGTTTCACCTGCACCACTCCCCCCTGTTTCTCCCTCTTCATCCCTGTTTCATCTGCACCACTCCCCCTGTTCCCCCATCCCCATCCCTGTATCACCTGTACAGCACCCCCTCTTCCTCCCTGTTTCACCTGCACCACTCCCCCTGTTCCCTCTCTTCATTCCACCTCTAAATCCCGTATCCTACCCCCCACCCCCACCACCACCTTTGCACCTCTTCCTTTAACTTAAATCAGGACCAATAAACTTCTTTATGTGTTTAATTTAGGTTTTTTCTAAGTACGAAAAAGTCTTCAGCCATCTTAAGCATTATTTTACAATTAACTTTAATTAAATTGGTAGGGGGGGGGAGTGATAAGAATAATTATTAATTATTCCTAAATCCTTAAGCTAAAGTCAACACTGACCAACCTATTCCCATTCCCTACCCCAGACCATTCCCTCTACAAATACATTAATTTAGTAATAATAAGCCTTAATAATATATTAATAAATAAATTTTAAAATAAATCTGTGTATGGCTGCAGCCTCCAGCATGTGGCCTCATTACATAGACAGACATTCTCTTTATATATATATATATATATATATATATATATATATATATATATATATATATATAAATATATATATATATATATATATCAATTTACATAAATAAATATTCACTAATATATTCCTTTAAAATTGACTCAAGCGGATTAAAGCGTCCTGTACATACCAGTTGCATTGCTCCTGGCAGTATGGGTTCGAGTCACTTCTGGCATGTGAGTTTTCAGATGCATATAGTCTTGGGGACCATTAAGGCTTGTTCGCATGTATATATATATATATATATATATATATATATATATATATATATATATATATATATATATATATATATATATATATATATATAACTGAAAACTCACACCCCAGAAGTGAAACAGGGATGGGGATGGGGGAACAGGGGGAGTGGTGCAGGTGAAACAGGGATGCAGAGGGAGAAACAGGGGGGAGTGGTGCAGGTGAAACAGGGATTAAAGGAAAATTTATATAAGTAGATAGATGGATGTTTACATTGATTGCTAAATATATACATTGACGGATAGACGGATGCATAGATGCATCCGTCTATCTGATGGATGGAAAGTCCCTGTACATACCAGTTGTGGGAGTATGGGTTCGAGTCACTTCTGGGGTGTGAGTTTTCAGTTGTATATAGTCCTGGGGACCATTCAGGCTTGTTTGCATATATATATATATATATATATATATATACATATATATATATTTAAAAAATCTGTCATATTTGTAAATTAAATAATAAATATTTAATTATTAAATTTAATTTAATTTGTTTTATTAATATAATTATTTAATAATTTAATAAAATAATAATTTATTAAAAACATTAATTTGATTACTTATTTAATAAAATTAAATAATAAATATTAAATTAAATATTGATATATACTTGTGTGTCCAGGAGGCCATCTGTGTCCCCTCAGATGGTCTCCCTTATCACAGTTTGTGTCTATGGATGTGTGTCTGTGTGTGAGTGTGTATATCCCTGTGAGTGTCCGGGCGAGTGTGTGTGAGTGTCCCTGTGAGTGTCCGGGTGTGTGTGTGTCCGGTTATACCTGTGGGTTCAGGAGGCCATCTGTGTCCCCTCAGATGGTCTCCCTTATCACAGTCTATGGGAGTGTGTGAGTGTGAGTGCCCCTGTGAGTGTTCGGGTGAGGGTGTGTGTGTGAGTGTCCGGGTTTATGTGAGGTTTGGTTCCAGGGAAACATCCTTCCCCCCCCCCCTTCCCATATCTCCTCCCTTATTCCCACCGTGGGTTCGAATCCCAGGTGATTAGACCTGCTCTAGGTCCATGGATCCAAGGTATCCATCCGTGGGCCCAACGGACTTCACCCCTTCCCCACTTTCCAAGGGCCAGGTCAATTCCAGCTATCCAGGGAACCTGTCGAAACAGAGGCAGCTACAGGAGGGGACACACAAATATTTGTGCCCTGCAGTTACACACCCGTTCCGACAGACTCGATCGCAATCTATCCAGATGAGAACACGTTCTCTTCCGACTAGAGCACGCTGGAGTCGCTGTATGTCTCAAATTTGGTTCCTTTATTTATAGTTAGTATTTTTGGTGAATTAATTGATTTGTTTTAATTTTTTATTGATTTAGGTAGAACGATTTCGGGAGTTTGGGGGGAGGGGAGGGGGAGGGGGGGTTGTGTGTGTAATGGATTGTCGAGATCGTGGTTGGTTAGTATTTATCTAGTTGTGTTCACCTAGTTATGCTTGCGAGGGTTGAGCTCTACTCTTTCGGCCCGCCTCTCAACTGTCAATCAATCAATTATTACTAACTAATAAAAAACATTCCACACACACACACCCAGGAAGCAGCCCGTAACAGCTGTCTAACGCCCAGGTACATATTTACTGCTAGGTAACAGGGGCATCAGAATGATAGAAACTCTGCTGATTTCCGTTTGTTCCATTACCGTGGGATCGAATGAGCTACGATTACGAGTCGAGAGCGACGTCCACTCAGCTATAAAGCCCCCTTGTTTGTGAATTGGTGCAAAAGATAATTTGGGAGAGGTTAAGGGAAAGGAATGATGTTTGGTGGCTTTGAAAGCTTTGGATGGGAGGGGGGTTGGCAGTTATGAATTAAAAGTGTTAATTATTTAAGATAGGATATATCCTATCTATATATCCTATAGGACACCCCTCTCTCGTCACGAGAGAGGGGTGGTGTTTACGAGCAATTCATGCCCGTGCCACCTCTTAGGTGGCTTAATCTTTATGAACTGAGGGAATGACTACGGGCTATTCATGCCCGTGCCACCTCCTAGGTGACAATCTTCATCAATCAATCGATGAGTCAGAGTCAGGCAGAGTGCCAGAGTTTTGGAAAGTTGCTAATGTGATACCAGTTTTTAAGAAAGGAGATAGATCACTTGCGTCTAACTATCGACCAATTAGCCTAACGTCTATTGTGGGAAAGTTACTCGAATCTATAATAGCAAATAAAATTCGTCTTCATCTTGAAAAACATAAATTAATAATTGAGTCGCAACATGGTTTTATAAATGGCCGTTCATGTTTAACAAATTTGTTATCTTTTTATTCCAGCATTGTTGAGGCAGTTGATAGTGGTAAGGATTGCGATGTTGTATACCTTGACTTTAGCAAAGCTTTTGATACAGTGCCACATGAAAGACTGATTAAAAAAATAGAGTCTCATGGTATTGGGGGTGCTATATTAAGCTGGATTAGGGCATGGCTATACCAAAGGAAACAGAGAGTTAGTATAAATGGAATCAAGTCAGAGTGGGAAAATGTTGTAAGTGGAGTGCCTCAAGGCTCTGTCCTGGGACCTCTGTTGTTTATAATATATATAAATGATTTAGATTCAGGTTTGAGTAGCAACATTTGCAAATTTGCCGATGATACGAAAATCGGTAGGGAAATTAATTCGGAGGAGGACTCACTATCACTTCAAGTTGATCTAGATAGGGTTTTAAAATGGTCAAAGGATTGGCAGATGCAGTTTAATGCTGATAAATGTAAAGTTCTGAGGTTAGGTAATGATGATAGAGTTACAAGATACGAGCTAGATGGTGTTGTGATTGCGAAGTCGGATTGCGAAAGGGATCTGGGAGTTATGATTAGTAAGAATTTAAAACAAAAGGATCAATGCATAAATGTTCGTAATAAGGCAAATCGGACACTTGGATTTATTAATCGCAGCGTTAGTAACAAGACACCTGGTGTGGTTCTCAAGCTATATCTTGCTCTAGTTAGGCCCCATTTAGATTATGCAGTTCAGTTTTGGTCGCCATATTATAGAATGGATATAAATTCACTTGAACGTGTCCAGCGTAGGATGACTAAGTTAATTCCCCAAATTAGAAATCTTTCATATGAAGAAAGATTAACAAAGCTTAAGTTGCATTCACTGGAAAGGCGAAGAGTTAGGGGTGACATGATAGAGGTTTACAAGTGGATGAATGGACATAACCGGGGGGATATTAATAGGGTATTAAAAGTATCAACACAGGACAGAACACGAAACAATGGATATAAATTGGATAAGTTTAGATTTAGGAAAGACTTGGGTAAATACTGGTTCAGTAACAGGGTTGTTGATTTGTGGAACCAATTGCCGCGTAACATTGTGGAGGTGGGGTCCCTCGATTGTTTCAAGCACGGGTTGGACAAGTATATGAGTGGGATTGGGTGGTTATAGAATAGGAGCTGCCTCGTATGGGCCAATAGGCCTTCTGCAGTTACCTTTGTTCTTATGTTCTTATGTTCTTATATATGCAAAAGACGTTGCGAGATACAGTAAGAAAAGTGTTTCTGACTGAGGTTAGGTACTGTATGATTGACTTGTATGTTAGGAAAAAGAACCCTTATTAAAAACATAGATGATCTTTTGAAAGGTTTCTCAGCAAATAGTTGCAAATTATTGTGTGAAAAGCCTATGGTTCCCACTTCCCTACACAAACACACGTGAGCACAATTAGTCCACGGGATTCAGAGAGAGTGAGAGTGAACAGCGAAATAGTACCCAAAAATGTGACAATGAGGGGAAACTATGTCATTCAAACGTTAACCATATAAATTACAGTTACACTAACCGAGCGTCCACATACATATTCCATTCAATTTACATAAATAAACATTCACTAATATATTCCTTTAAAATGGACACACGCAGATAGTTGCAATACACATGTCAGTTCAATTACTGGTACACATAAACACTCATAGCTGGACGTGTCTGTCCATCTTGACAATAGTAGACATGTAACAAAAAATGTGACAATAATGGGAAACTATGTCATTCAAACGTATAAATGTTAACCATATAAATTAAAGTAACACTAATCGCGCGCACACGTACATATGTCAATCAATTTACATAAATACACATTCACTAATGTGTACCTTTAAAATGGACACATACAGATAATTACCGTACACATGTCAGTTCAATTACAGGTACACATACACACACATAGCTTCACGTGTCTGTCGGTCTTGACAATAGTACACATGGATACGCAAACAAAACAGTCCATTATCAATTAATGTGTGTGTGTGTGTGTATTTATTTTCTCCTTGTATTTACTATATGTATCTGCAGAACCGAGTTATTAGCTCTTGGACCCCGCCTATCAAATATATGTATTTTTCCATTTTTTTATATCTACTACATCTATTTCTCTCTAACACACACACACACACACACACACACACACACACACACACACACACACACACACACACACACACACACACACACACACACACACACACACAAACTGGAGGCTTACCGTCTAAACGGAGAGAGTTCGTTGGTTATAATCCTAATGGTCCCATATCGAATCTCAGTTGATGCAATAGCAAATCGACAGATATTCTTTAACCTGATTCGCCTGTTCACCGGCTCCCCTCCGACCGGGGAGCCAGTCGGCCGAGCGGACAGCACACTGGACACTGGACTTGTGATCCTGTGGTCCCGGGTTCGATTCCGGGCGCCGCCGAGAAACAATGGGCAGAGTTTCTTTCACCCTGTGCCCCTGATACCTTGCAGTAAAACAGGTACCTGGGTGTTAGTCAGCTGTCACGGGCTGCTTCCTGGGGGTGGAGGTTTGGTCGAGGACCGGACCGCGGGGACACTAAAGCCCCGAAATCATCTCAAGAAGAACCTCAAGAGATAAGCACAAATGAATCCATCAATGGATCCATCAATCTATCTACTTATATCTGTCAATTCATCAATCTATCTTCCCATAAACCAACCATTTATCATTATATACATTTATATTCCATTTATCCGTCCATCAACTCTTCTGTCTATCCATCCATCTACTCATGTCTTTCCATCCATCAGATAGACGGATGCATCTATGCATCCGTCTATCCGTCAATGTATATATTTAGCAATCAATGTAAACATCCATCTATCTACTTATATAAATTTTCCTTTAATCCCTGTTTCACCTGCACCACTCCCCCCTGTTTCTCCCTCTGCATCCCTGTTTCACCTGCACCACTCCCCCTGTTCCCCCATCCCCATCCCTGTTTCACCTGCACCACTCCCCCTGTTCCCCCATCCCCATCCCTGTTTCACCTGCACCACTCCCTCTGTTTCTCCCTCTTCATCCCTGTTTCACCTGCACCACTCCCCCCTGTTTCTTCCTCTTCATCCCTGTTTCATCTGCACCACTCCCCCTGTTCCCCCATCCCCATCCCTGTATCACCTGTACAGCACCCCCTCTTCCTCCCTGTTTCACCTGCACCACTCCCCCTGTTCCCTCTCTTCATTCCACCTCTAAATCCCGTATCCTACCCCCCACCCCCACCACCACCTTTGCACCTCTTCCTTTAACTTAAATCAGGACCAATAAACTTCTTTATGTGTTTAATTTAGGTTTTTTCTAAGTACGAAAAAGTCTTCAGCCATCTTAAGCATTATTTTACAATTAACTTTAATTAAATTGGTAGGGGGGGGGGAGTGATAAGAATAATTATTAATTATTCCTAAATCCTTAAGCTAAAGTCAACACTGACCAACCTATTCCCGTTCCCTACCCCAGACCATTCCCTCTACAAATACATTAATTTAGTAATAATAAGCCTTAATAATATATTAATAAATAAATTTTAAAATAAATCTGTGTATGGCTGCAGCCTCCAGCATGTGGCCTCATTACATAGACAGACATTCTCTTTATATATATATATATATATATATATATATATCAATTTACATAAATAAATATTCACTAATATATTCCTTTAAAATTGACTCAAGCGGATTAAAGCGTCCTGTACATACCAGTTGCATTGCTCCTGGCAGTATGGGTTCGAGTCACTTCTGGCATGTGAGTTTTCAGATGCATAAAGTCTTGGGGACCATTAGGCTTGTTCGCATGTATATATATATATATATATATATATATATATATATATATATATATATATATATATATATATATATATATATATATATATATATATATATATATACATATATATATATTTAAAAAATCTGTCATATTTGTAAATTAAATAATAAATATTTAATTATTAAATTTAATTTAATTTGTTTTATTAATATAATTATTTAATAATTTAATAAAATAA
The DNA here is from genome assembly GCF_040958095.1 of Procambarus clarkii. Taxonomy (NCBI): domain Eukaryota; kingdom Metazoa; phylum Arthropoda; class Malacostraca; order Decapoda; family Cambaridae; genus Procambarus; species Procambarus clarkii. The sequence continues at coordinate 35,504 of NW_027189578.1, forward strand.
TAATTTATTAAAAAACATTAATTTGATTACTTATTTAATAAAATTAAATAATAAATATTAAATTAAATATTGATATATACTTGTGTGTCCAGGAGGCCATCTGTGTCCCCTCAGATGGTCTCCCTTATCACAGTTTGTGTTTATGGATGTGTGTCTGTGTGTGAGTGTGTATATCCCTGTGAGTGTCCGGGCGAGTGTGTGTGAGTGTCCCTGTGAGTGTCCGGGTGTGTGTGTGTCCGGTTATACCTGTGGGTTCAGGAGGCCATCTGTGTCCCCTCAGATGGTCTCTCTTATCACAGTCTATGGGAGTGTGTGAGTGTGAGTGCCCCTGTGAGTGTTCGGGTGAGGGTGTGTGTGTGAGTGTCCGGGTTTATGTGAGGTTTGGTTCCAGGGAAACATCCTTCCCCCCCCCCCTTCCCATATCTCCTCCCTTATTCCCACCGTGGGTTCGAATCCCAGGTGATTAGACCTGCTCTAGGTCCATGGATCCAAGGTATCCATCCGTGGGCCCAACGGACTTCACCCCTTCCCCACTTTCCAAGGGCCAGGTCAATTCCAGCTATCCAGGGAACCTGTCGAAACAGAGGCAGCTACAGGAGGGGACACACAAATATTTGTGCCCTGCAGTTACACACCCGTTCCGACAGACTCGATCGCAATCTATCCAGATGAGAACACGTTCTCTTCCGACTAGAGCACGCTGGAGTCGCTGTATGTCTCAAATTTGGTTCCTTTATTTATAGTTAGTATTTTTGGTGAATTAATTGATTTGTTTTAATTTTTTATTGATTTAGGTAGAACGATTTCGGGAGTTTGGGGGGAGGGGAGGGGGAGGGGGGGTTGTGTGTGTAATGGATTGTCGAGATCGTGGTTGGTTAGTATTTATCTAGTTGTGTTCACCTAGTTATGCTTGCGAGGGTTGAGCTCTACTCTTTCGGCCCGCCTCTCAACTGTCAATCAATCAATTATTACTAACTAATAAAAAACATTCCACACACACACACCCAGGAAGCAGCCCGTAACAGCTGTCTAACGCCCAGGTACATATTTACTGCTAGGTAACAGGGGCATCAGAATGATAGAAACTCTGCTGATTTCCGTTTGTTCCATTACCGTGGGATCGAATGAGCTACGATTACGAGTCGAGAGCGACGTCCACTCAGCTATAAAGCCCCCTTGTTTGTGAATTGGTGCAAAAGATAATTTGGGAGAGGTTAAGGGAAAGGAATGATGTTTGGTGGCTTTGAAAGCTTTGGATGGGAGGGGGGTTGGCAGTTATGAATTAAAAGTGTTAATTATTTAAGATAGGATATATATGCAAAAGACGTTGCGAGATACAGTAAGAAAAGTGTTTCTGACTGAGGTTAGGTACTGTATGATTGACTTGTATGTTAGGAAAAAGAACCCTTAATAAAAATATAGATGATCTTTTGAAAGGTTTCTCAGCAAATAGTTGCAAATTATTGTGTGAAAAGCCTATGGTTCCCACTTCCCTACACAAACACACGTGAGCACAATTAGTCCACGGGATTCAGAGAGAGTGAGAGTGAACAGCGAAATAGTACCCAAAAATGTGACAATGAGGGGAAACTATGTCATTCAAACGTTAACCATATAAATTACAGTTACACTAACCGAGCGTCCACATACATATTCCATTCAATTTACATAAATAAACATTCACTAATATATTCCTTTAAAATGGACACACGCAGATAGTTGCAATACACATGTCAGTTCAATTACTGGTACACATAAACACTCATAGCTGGACGTGTCTGTCCATCTTGACAATAGTAGACATGTAACAAAAAATGTGACAATAATGGGAAACTATGTCATTCAAACGTATAAATGTTAACCATATAAATTAAAGTAACACTAATCGCGCGCACACGTACATATGTCAATCAATTTACATAAATACACATTCACTAATGTGTACCTTTAAAATGGACACATACAGATAATTACCGTACACATGTCAGTTCAATTACAGGTACACATACACACACATAGCTTCACGTGTCTGTCGGTCTTGACAATAGTACACATGGATACGCAAACAAAACAGTCCATTATCAATTAATGTGTGTGTGTGTGTGTATTTATTTTCTCCTTGTATTTACTATATGTATCTGCAGAACCGAGTTATTAGCTCTTGGACCCCGCCTATCAAATATATGTATTTTTCCATTTTTTTATATCTACTACATCTATTTCTCTCTAACACACACACACACACACACACACACACACACACACACACACACACACACACACACACACACACACACACACACACACACACACACACACACACACAAACTGGAGGCTTACCGTCTAAACGGAGAGAGTTCGTTGGTTATAATCCTAATGGTCCCATATCGAATCTCAGTTGATGCAATAGCAAATCGACAGATATTCTTTAACCTGATTCGCCTGTTCACCGGCTCCCCTCCGACCGGGGAGCCAGTCGGCCGAGCGGACAGCACACTGGACACTGGACTTGTGATCCTGTGGTCCCGGGTTCGATTCCGGGCGCCGCCGAGAAACAATGGGCAGAGTTTCTTTCACCCTGTGCCCCTGATACCTTGCAGTAAAACAGGTACCTGGGTGTTAGTCAGCTGTCACGGGCTGCTTCCTGGGGGTGGAGGTTTGGTCGAGGACCGGACCGCGGGGACACTAAAGCCCCGAAATCATCTCAAGAAGAACCTCAAGAGATAAGCACAAATGAATCCATCAATGGATCCATCAATCTATCTACTTATATCTGTCAATTCATCAATCTATCTTCCCATAAACCAACCATTTATCATTATATACATTTATATTCCATTTATCCGTCCATCAACTCTTCTGTCTATCCATCCATCTACTCATGTCTTTCCATCCATCAGATAGACGGATGCATCTATGCATCCGTCTATCCGTCAATGTATATATTTAGCAATCAATGTAAACATCCATCTATCTACTTATATAAATTTTCCTTTAATCCCTGTTTCACCTGCACCACTCCCCCCTGTTTCTCCCTCTGCATCCCTGTTTCACCTGCACCACTCCCCCTGTTCCCCCATCCCCATCCCTGTTTCACCTGCACCACTCTCCCTGTTCCCCCATCCCCATCCCTGTTTCACCTGCACCACTCCCTCTGTTTCTCCCTCTTCATCCCTGTTTCACCTGCACCACTCCCCCCTGTTTCTCCCTCTTCATCCCTGTTTCATCTGCACCACTCCCCCTGTTCCCCCATCCCCATCCCTGTATCACCTGTACAGCACCCCCTCTTCCTCCCTGTTTCACCTGCACCACTCCCCCTGTTCCCTCTCTTCATTCCACCTCTAAATCCCGTATCCTACCCCCCACCCCCACCACCACCTTTGCACCTCTTCCTTTAACTTAAATCAGGACCAATAAACTTCTTTATGTGTTTAATTTAGGTTTTTTCTAAGTACGAAAAAGTCTTCAGCCATCTTAAGCATTATTTTACAATTAACTTTAATTAAATTGGTAGGGGGGGGGGAGTGATAAGAATAATTATTAATTATTCCTAAATCCTTAAGCTAAAGTCAACACTGACCAACCTATTCCCGTTCCCTACCCCAGACCATTCCCTCTACAAATACATTAATTTAGTAATAATAAGCCTTAATAATATATTAATAAATAAATTTTAAAATAAATCTGTGTATGGCTGCAGCCTCCAGCATGTGGCCTCATTACATAGACAGACATTCTCTTTATATATATATATATATATATATATATATATATATATATATATATATATATATATATATATATATATATATATATATATATATATATATATATATCAATTTACATAAATAAATATTCACTAATATATTCCTTTAAAATTGACTCAAGCGGATTAAAGCGTCCTGTACATACCAGTTGCATTGCTCCTGGCAGTATGGGTTCGAGTCACTTCTGGCATGTGAGTTTTCAGATGCATATAGTCTTGGGGACCATTAAGGCTTGTTCGCATGTATATATATATATATATATATATATATATATATATATATATATATATATATATATATATATATATATATATATATATATATATATATACATATATATATATTTAAAAAATCTGTCATATTTGTAAATTAAATAATAAATATTTAATTATTAAATTTAATTTAATTTGTTTTATTAATATAATTATTTAATAATTTAATAAAATAATAATTTATTAAAAAACATTAATTTGATTACTTATTTAATAAAATTAAATAATAAATATTAAATTAAATATTGATATATACTTGTGTGTCCAGGAGGCCATCTGTGTCCCCTCAGATGGTCTCCCTTATCACAGTTTGTGTCTATGGATGTGTGTCTGTGTGTGAGTGTGTATATCCCTGTGAGTGTCCGGGCGAGTGTGTGTGAGTGTCCCTGTGAGTGTCCGGGTGTGTGTGTGTCCGGTTATACCTGTGGGTTCAGGAGGCCATCTGTGTCCCCTCAGATGGTCTCCCTTATCACAGTCTATGGGAGTGTGTGAGTGTGAGTGCCCCTGTGAGTGTTCGGGTGAGGGTGTGTGTGTGAGTGTCCGGGTTTATGTGAGGTTTGGTTCCAGGGAAACATCCTTCCCCCCCCCCCTTCCCATATCTCCTCCCTTATTCCCACCGTGGGTTCGAATCCCAGGTGATTAGACCTGCTCTAGGTCCATGGATCCAAGGTATCCATCCGTGGGCCCAACGGACTTCACCCCTTCCCCACTTTCCAAGGGCCAGGTCAATTCCAGCTATCCAGGGAACCTGTCGAAACAGAGGCAGCTACAGGAGGGGACACCTAAATATTTGTGCCCTGCAGTTACACACCCGTTCCGACAGACTCGATCGCAATCTATCCAGATGAGAACACGTTCTCTTCCGACTAGAGCACGCTGGAGTCGCTGTATGTCTCAAATTTGGTTCCTTTATTTATAGTTAGTATTTTTGGTGAATTAATTGATTTGTTTTAATTTTTTATTGATTTAGGTAGAACGATTTCGGGAGTTTGGGGGGAGGGGAGGGGGAGGGGGGGTTGTGTGTGTAATGGATTGTCGAGATCGTGGTTGGTTAGTATTTATCTAGTTGTGTTCACCTAGTTATGCTTGCGAGGGTTGAGCTCTACTCTTTCGGCCCGCCTCTCAACTGTCAATCAATCAATTATTACTAACTAATAAAAAACATTCCACACACACACACCCAGGAAGCAGCCCGTAACAGCTGTCTAACGCCCAGGTACATATTTACTGCTAGGTAACAGGGGCATCAGAATGATAGAAACTCTGCTGATTTCCGTTTGTTCCATTACCGTGGGATCGAATGAGCTACGATTACGAGTCGAGAGCGACGTCCACTCAGCTATAAAGCCCCCTTGTTTGTGAATTGGTGCAAAAGATAATTTGGGAGAGGTTAAGGGAAAGGAATGATGTTTGGTGGCTTTGAAAGCTTTGGATGGGAGGGGGGTTGGCAGTTATGAATTAAAAGTGTTAATTATTTAAGATAGGATATATATGCAAAAGACGTTGCGAGATACAGTAAGAAAAGTGTTTCTGACTGAGGTTAGGTACTGTATGATTGACTTGTATGTTAGGAAAAAGAACCCTTATTAAAAACATAGATGATCTTTTGAAAGGTTTCTCAGCAAATAGTTGCAAATTATTGTGTGAAAAGCCTATGGTTCCCACTTCCCTACACAAACACACGTGAGCACAATTAGTCCACGGGATTCAGAGAGAGTGAGAGTGAACAGCGAAATAGTACCCAAAAATGTGACAATGAGGGGAAACTATGTCATTCAAACGTTAACCATATAAATTACAGTTACACTAACCGAGCGTCCACATACATATTCCATTCAATTTACATAAATAAACATTCACTAATATATTCCTTTAAAATGGACACACGCAGATAGTTGCAATACACATGTCAGTTCAATTACTGGTACACATAAACACTCATAGCTGGACGTGTCTGTCCATCTTGACAATAGTAGACATGTAACAAAAAATGTGACAATAATGGGAAACTATGTCATTCAAACGTATAAATGTTAACCATATAAATTAAAGTAACACTAATCGCGCGCACACGTACATATGTCAATCAATTTACATAAATACACATTCACTAATGTGTACCTTTAAAATGGACACATACAGATAATTACCGTACACATGTCAGTTCAATTACAGGTACACATACACACACATAGCTTCACGTGTCTGTCGGTCTTGACAATAGTACACATGGATACGCAAACAAAACAGTCCATTATCAATTAATGTGTGTGTGTGTGTGTATTTATTTTCTCCTTGTATTTACTATATGTATCTGCAGAACCGAGTTATTAGCTCTTGGACCCCGCCTATCAAATATATGTATTTTTCCATTTTTTTATATCTACTACATCTATTTCTCTCTAACACACACACACACACACACACACACACACACACACACACACACACACACACACACACACACACACACACACACACACACACACACACAAACTGGAGGCTTACCGTCTAAACGGAGAGAGTTCGTTGGTTATAATCCTAATGGTCCCATATCGAATCTCAGTTGATGCAATAGCAAATCGACAGATATTCTTTAACCTGATTCGCCTGTTCACCGGCTCCCCTCCGACCGGGGAGCCAGTCGGCCGAGCGGACAGCACACTGGACACTGGACTTGTGATCCTGTGGTCCCGGGTTCGATTCCGGGCGCCGCCGAGAAACAATGGGCAGAGTTTCTTTCACCCTGTGCCCCTGATACCTTGCAGTAAAACAGGTACCTGGGTGTTAGTCAGCTGTCACGGGCTGCTTCCTGGGGGTGGAGGTTTGGTCGAGGACCGGACCGCGGGGACACTAAAGCCCCGAAATCATCTCAAGAAGAACCTCAAGAGATAAGCACAAATGAATCCATCAATGGATCCATCAATCTATCTACTTATATCTGTCAATTCATCAATCTATCTTCCCATAAACCAACCATTTATCATTATATACATTTATATTCCATTTATCCGTCCATCAACTCTTCTGTCTATCCATCCATCTACTCATGTCTTTCCATCCATCAGATAGACGGATGCATCTATGCATCCGTCTATCCGTCAATGTATATATTTAGCAATCAATGTAAACATCCATCTATCTACTTATATAAATTTTCCTTTAATCCCTGTTTCACCTGCACCACTCCCCCCTGTTTCTCCCTCTGCATCCCTGTTTCACCTGCACCACTCCCCCTGTTCCCCCATCCCCATCCCTGTTTCACCTGCTACCACTCCCCCTGTTCCCCCATCCCCATCCCTGTTTCACCTGCACCACTCCCTCTGTTTCTCCCTCTTCATCCCTGTTTCACCTGCACCACTCCCCCCTGTTTCTCCCTCTTCATCCCTGTTTCATCTGCACCACTCCCCCTGTTCCCCCATCCCCATCCCTGTATCACCTGTACAGCACCCCCTCTTCCTCCCTGTTTCACCTGCACCACTCCCCCTGTTCCCTCTCTTCATTCCACCTCTAAATCCCGTATCCTACCCCCCACCCCCACCACCACCTTTGCACCTCTTCCTTTAACTTAAATCAGGACCAATAAACTTCTTTATGTGTTTAATTTAGGTTTTTTCTAAGTACGAAAAAGTCTTCAGCCATCTTAAGCATTATTTTACAATTAACTTTAATTAAATTGGTAGGGGGGGGAGTGATAAGAATAATTATTAATTATTCCTAAATCCTTAAGCTAAAGTCAACACTGACCAACCTATTCCCGTTCCCTACCCCAGACCATTCCCTCTACAAATACATTAATTTAGTAATAATAAGCCTTAATGATATATTAATAAATAAATTTTAAAATAAATCTGTGTATGGCTGCAGCCTCCAGCTTGTGGCCTCATTACATAGACAGACATTCTCTTTATATATATATATATATATATATATATATATATATATATATATATATATATATATATCAATTTACATAAATAAATATTCACTAATATATTCCTTTAAAATTGACTCAAGCGGATTAAAGCGTCCTGTACATACCAGTTGCATTGCTCCTGGCAGTATGGGTTCGAGTCACTTCTGGCATGTGAGTTTTCACATGCATATAGTCTTGGGGACCATTAAGGCTTGTTCGCATGTATATATATATATATATATATATATATATATATATATATATATATATATATATATATATATATATATATATATACATATATATATATTTAAAAAATCTGTCATATTTGTAAATTAAATAATAAATATTTAATTATTAAATTTAATTTAATTTGTTTTATTAATATAATTATTTAATAATTTAATAAAATAATAATTTATTAAAAAACATTAATTTGATTACTTATTTAATAAAATTAAATAATAAATATTAAATTAAATATTGATATATACTTGTGTGTCCAGGAGGCCATCTGTGTCCCCTCAGATGGTCTCCCTTATCACAGTTTGTGTCTATGGATGTGTGTCTGTGTGTGAGTGTGTATATCCCTGTGAGTGTCCGGGCGAGTGTGTGTGAGTGTCCCTGTGAGTGTCCGGGTGTGTGTGTGTCCGGTTATACCTGTGGGTTCAGGAGGCCATCTGTGTCCCCTCAGATGGTCTCCCTTATCACAGTCTATGGGAGTGTGTGAGTGTGAGTGCCCCTGTGAGTGTTCGGGTGAGGGTGTGTGTGTGAGTGTCCGGGTTTATGTGAGGTTTGGTTCCAGGGAAACATCCTTCCCCCCCCCCCCTTCCCATATCTCCTCCCTTATTCCCACCGTGGGTTCGAATCCCAGGTGATTAGACCTGCTCTAGGTCCATGGATCCAAGGTATCCATCCGTGGGCCCAACGGACTTCACCCCTTCCCCACTTTCCAAGGGCCAGGTCAATTCCAGCTATCCAGGGAACCTGTCGAAACAGAGGCAGCTACAGGAGGGGACACACAAATATTTGTGCCCTGCAGTTACACACCCGTTCCGACAGACTCGATCGCAATCTATCCAGATGAGAACACGTTCTCTTCCGACTAGAGCACGCTGGAGTCGCTGTATGTCTCAAATTTGGTTCCTTTATTTATAGTTAGTATTTTTGGTGAATTAATTGATTTGTTTTAATTTTTTATTGATTTAGGTAGAACGATTTCGGGAGTTTGGGGGGAGGGGAGGGGGAGGGGGGGTTGTGTGTGTAATGGATTGTCGAGATCGTGGTTGGTTAGTATTTATCTAGTTGTGTTCACCTAGTTATGCTTGCGAGGGTTGAGCTCTACTCTTTCGGCCCGCCTCTCAACTGTCAATCAATCAATTATTACTAACTAATAAAAAACATTCCACACACACACACCCAGGAAGCAGCCCGTAACAGCTGTCTAACGCCCAGGTACATATTTACTGCTAGGTAACAGGGGCATCAGAATGATAGAAACTCTGCTGATTTCCGTTTGTTCCATTACCGTGGGATCGAATGAGCTACGATTACGAGTCGAGAGCGACGTCCACTCAGCTATAAAGCCCCCTTGTTTGTGAATTGGTGCAAAAGATAATTTGGGAGAGGTTAAGGGAAAGGAATGATGTTTGGTGGCTTTGAAAGCTTTGGATGGGAGGGGGGTTGGCAGTTATGAATTAAAAGTGTTAATTATTTAAGATAGGATATATATGCAAAAGACGTTGCGAGATACAGTAAGAAAAGTGTTTCTGACTGAGGTTAGGTACTGTATGATTGACTTGTATGTTAGGAAAAAGAACCCTTATTAATTAAAAACATAGATGATCTTTTGAAAGGTTTCTCAGCAAATAGTTGCAAATTATTGTGTGAAAAGCCTATGGTTCCCACTTCCCTACACAAACACACGTGAGCACAATTAGTCCACGGGATTCAGAGAGAGTGAGAGTGAACAGCGAAATAGTACCCAAAAATGTGACAATGAGGGGAAACTATGTCATTCAAACGTTAACCATATAAATTACAGTTACACTAACCGAGCGTCCACATACATATTCCATTCAATTTACATAAATAAACATTCACTAATATATTCCTTTAAAATGGACACACGCAGATAGTTGCAATACACATGTCAGTTCAATTACTGGTACACATAAACACTCATAGCTGGACGTGTCTGTCCATCTTGACAATAGTAGACATGTAACAAAAAATGTGACAATAATGGGAAACTATGTCATTCAAACGTATAAATGTTAACCATATAAATTAAAGTAACACTAATCGCACGCACACGTACATATGTCAATCAATTTACATAAATACACATTCACTAATGTGTACCTTTAAAATGGACACATACAGATAATTACCGTACACATGTCAGTTCAATTACAGGTACACATACACACACATAGCTTCACGTGTCTGTCGGTCTTGACAATAGTACACATGGATACGCAAACAAAACAGTCCATTATCAATTAATGTGTGTGTGTGTGTGTATTTATTTTCTCCTTGTATTTACTATATGTATCTGCAGAACCGAGTTATTAGCTCTTGGACCCCGCCTATCAAATATATGTATTTTTCCATTTTTTTATATCTACTACATCTATTTCTCTCTAACACACACACACACACACACACACACACACACACACACACACACACACACACACACACACACACACACACACACACACACAAACTGGAGGCTTACCGTCTAAACGGAGAGAGTTCGTTGGTTATAATCCTAATGGTCCCATATCGAATCTCAGTTGATGCAATAGCAAATCGACAGATATTCTTTAACCTGATTCGCCTGTTCACCGGCTCCCCTCCGACCGGGGAGCCAGTCGGCCGAGCGGACAGCACACTGGACACTGGACTTGTGATCCTGTGGTCCCGGGTTCGATTCCGGGCGCCGCCGAGAAACAATGGGCAGAGTTTCTTTCACCCTGTGCCCCTGATACCTTGCAGTAAAACAGGTACCTGGGTGTTAGTCAGCTGTCACGGGCTGCTTCCTGGGGGTGGAGGTTTGGTCGAGGACCGGACCGCGGGGACACTAAAGCCCCGAAATCATCTCAAGAAGAACCTCAAGAGATAAGCACAAATGAATCCATCAATGGATCCATCAATCTATCTACTTATATCTGTCAATTCATCAATCTATCTTCCCATAAACCAACCATTTATCATTATATACATTTATATTCCATTTATCCGTCCATCAACTCTTCTGTCTATCCATCCATCTACTCATGTCTTTCCATCCATCAGATAGACGGATGCATCTATGCATCCGTCTATCCGTCAATGTATATATTTAGCAATCAATGTAAACATCCATCTATCTACTTATATAAATTTTCCTTTAATCCCTGTTTCACCTGCACCACTCCCCCCTGTTTCTCCCTCTGCATCCCTGTTTCACCTGCACCACTCCCCCTGTTCCCCCATCCCCATCCCTGTTTCACCTGCTCCACTCCCCCTGTTCCCCCATCCCCATCCCTGTTTCACCTGCACCACTCCCTCTGTTTCTCCCTCTTCATCCCTGTTTCACCTGCACCACTCCCCCCTGTTTCTCCCTCTTCATCCCTGTTTCATCTGCACCACTCCCCCTGTTCCCCCATCCCCATCCCTGTATCACCTGTACAGCACCCCCTCTTCCTCCCTGTTTCACCTGCACCACTCCCCCTGTTCCCTCTCTTCATTCCACCTCTAAATCCCGTATCCTACCCCCCACCCCCACCACCACCTTTGCACCTCTTCCTTTAACTTAAATCAGGACCAATAAACTTCTTTATGTGTTTAATTTAGGTTTTTTCTAAGTACGAAAAAGTCTTCAGCCATCTTAAGCATTATTTTACAATTAACTTTAATTAAATTGGTAGGGGGGGGAGTGATAAGAATAATTATTAATTATTCCTAAATCCTTAAGCTAAAGTCAACACTGACCAACCTATTCCCGTTCCCTACCCCAGACCATTCCCTCTACAAATACATTAATTTAGTAATAATAAGCCTTAATGATATATTAATAAATAAATTTTAAAATAAATCTGTGTATGGCTGCAGCCTCCAGCATGTGGCCTCATTACATAGACAGACATTCTCTTTATATATATATATATATATATATATATATATATATATATATATATATATATATATATCAATTTACATAAATAAATATTCACTAATATATTCCTTTAAAATTGACTCAAGCGGATTAAAGCGTCCTGTACATACCAGTTGCATTGCTCCTGGCAGTATGGGTTCGAGTCACTTCTGGCATGTGAGTTTTCACATGCATATAGTCTTGGGGACCATTAAGGCTTGTTCGCATGTATATATATATATATATATATATATATATATATATATATATATATATATATATATATATATATATATATATATATATATATATATATACATATATATATATTTAAAAAATCTGTCATATTTGTAAATTAAATAATAAATATTTAATTATTAAATTTAATTTAATTTGTTTTATTAATATAATTATTTAATAATTTAATAAAATAATAATTTATTAAAAAACATTAATTTGATTACTTATTTAATAAAATTAAATAATAAATATTAAATTAAATATTGATATATACTTGTGTGTCCAGGAGGCCATCTGTGTCCCCTCAGATGGTCTCCCTTATCACAGTTTGTGTCTATGGATGTGTGTCTGTGTGTGAGTGTGTATATCCCTGTGAGTGTCCGGGCGAGTGTGTGTGAGTGTCCCTGTGAGTGTCCGGGTGTGTGTGTGTCCGGTTATACCTGTGGGTTCAGGAGGCCATCTGTGTCCCCTCAGATGGTCTCCCTTATCACAGTCTATGAGAGTGTGTGAGTGTGAGTGCCCCTGTGAGTGTTCGGGTGAGGGTGTGTGTGTGAGTGTCCGGGTTTATGTGAGGTTTGGTTCCAGGGAAACATCCTTCCCCCCCCCCCCTTCCCATATCTCCTCCCTTATTCCCACCGTGGGTTCGAATCCCAGGTGATTAGACCTGCTCTAGGTCCATGGATCCAAGGTATCCATCCGTGGGCCCAACGGACTTCACCCCTTCCCCACTTTCCAAGGGCCAGGTCAATTCCAGCTATCCAGGGAACCTGTCGAAACAGAGGCAGCTACAGGAGGGGACACACAAATATTTGTGCCCTGCAGTTACACACCCGTTCCGACAGACTCGATCGCAATCTATCCAGATGAGAACACGTTCTCTTCCGACTAGAGCACGCTGGAGTCGCTGTATGTCTCAAATTTGGTTCCTTTATTTATAGTTAGTATTTTTGGTGAATTAATTGATTTGTTTTAATTTTTTATTGATTTAGGTAGAACGATTTCGGGAGTTTGGGGGGAGGGGAGGGGGAGGGGGGGTTGTGTGTGTAATGGATTGTCGAGATCGTGGTTGGTTAGTATTTATCTAGTTGTGTTCACCTAGTTATGCTTGCGAGGGTTGAGCTCTACTCTTTCGGCCCGCCTCTCAACTGTCAATCAATCAATTATTACTAACTAATAAAAAACATTCCACACACACACACCCAGGAAGCAGCCCGTAACAGCTGTCTAACGCCCAGGTACATATTTACTGCTAGGTAACAGGGGCATCAGAATGATAGAAACTCTGCTGATTTCCGTTTGTTCCATTACCGTGGGATCGAATGAGCTACGATTACGAGTCGAGAGCGACGTCCACTCAGCTATAAAGCCCCCTTGTTTGTGAATTGGTGCAAAAGATAATTTGGGAGAGGTTAAGGGAAAGGAATGATGTTTGGTGGCTTTGAAAGCTTTGGATGGGAGGGGGGTTGGCAGTTATGAATTAAAAGTGTTAATTATTTAAGATAGGATATATATGCAAAAGACGTTGCGAGATACAGTAAGAAAAGTGTTTCTGACTGAGGTTAGGTACTGTATGATTGACTTGTATGTTAGGAAAAAGAACCCTTATTAAAAACATAGATGATCTTTTGAAAGGTTTCTCAGCAAATAGTTGCAAATTATTGTGTGAAAAGCCTATGGTTCCCACTTCCCTACACAAACACACGTGAGCACAATTAGTCCACGGGATTCAGAGAGAGTGAGAGTGAACAGCGAAATAGTACCCAAAAATGTGACAATGAGGGGAAACTATGTCGTTCAAACGTTAACCATATAAATTACAGTTACACTAACCGAGCGTCCACATACATATTCCATTCAATTTACATAAATAAACATTCACTAATATATTCCTTTAAAATGGACACACGCAGATAGTTGCAATACACATGTCAGTTCAATTACTGGTACACATAAACACTCATAGCTGGACGTGTCTGTCCATCTTGACAATAGTAGACATGTAACAAAAAATGTGACAATAATGGGAAACTATGTCATTCAAACGTATAAATGTTAACCATATAAATTAAAGTAACACTAATCGCGCGCACACGTACATATGTCAATCAATTTACATAAATACACATTCACTAATGTGTACCTTTAAAATGGACACATACAGATAATTACCGTACACATGTCAGTTCAATTACAGGTACACATACACACACATAGCTTCACGTGTCTGTCGGTCTTGACAATAGTACACATGGATACGCAAACAAAACAGTCCATTATCAATTAATGTGTGTGTGTGTGTGTATTTATTTTCTCCTTGTATTTACTATATGTATCTGCAGAACCGAGTTATTAGCTCTTGGACCCCGCCTATCAAATATATGTATTTTTCCATTTTTTTATATCTACTACATATATTTCTCTCTAACACACACACACACACACACACACACACACACACACACACACACACACACACACACACACACACACACACACAAACTGGAGGCTTACCGTCTAAACGGAGAGAGTTCGTTGGTTATAATCCTAATGGTCCCATATCGAATCTCAGTTGATGCAATAGCAAATCGACAGATATTCTTTAACCTGATTCGCCTGTTCACCGGCTCCCCTCCGACCGGGGAGCCAGTCGGCCGAGCGGACAGCACACTGGACACTGGACTTGTGATCCTGTGGTCCCGGGTTCGATTCCGGGCGCCGCCGAGAAACAATGGGCAGAGTTTCTTTCACCCTGTGCCCCTGATACCTTGCAGTAAAACAGGTACCTGGGTGTTAGTCAGCTGTCACGGGCTGCTTCCTGGGGGTGGAGGTTTGGTCGAGGACCGGACCGCGGGGACACTAAAGCCCCGAAATCATCTCAAGAAGAACCTCAAGAGATAAGCACAAATGAATCCATCAATGGATCCATCAATCTATCTACTTATATCTGTCAATTCATCAATCTATCTTCCCATAAACCAACCATTTATCATTATATACATTTATATTCCATTTATCCGTCCATCAACTCTTCTGTCTATCCATCCATCTACTCATGTCTTTCCATCCATCAGATAGACGGATGCATCTATGCATCCGTCTATCCGTCAATGTATATATTTAGCAATCAATGTAAACATCCATCTATCTACTTATATAAATTTTCCTTTAATCCCTGTTTCACCTGCACCACTCCCCCCTGTTTCTCCCTCTGCATCCCTGTTTCACCTGCACCACTCCCCCTGTTCCCCCATCCCCATCCCTGTTTCACCTGCACCACTCCCCCTGTTCCCCCATCCCCATCCCTGTTTCACCTGCACCACTCCCTCTGTTTCTCCCTCTTCATCCCTGTTTCACCTGCACCACTCCCCCCTGTTTCTCCCTCTTCATCCCTGTTTCATCTGCACCACTCCCCCTGTTCCCCCATCCCCATCCCTGTATCACCTGTACAGCACCCCCTCTTCCTCCCTGTTTCACCTGCACCACTCCCCCTGTTCCCTCTCTTCATTCCACCTCTAAATCCCGTATCCTACCCCCCACCCCCACCACCACCTTTGCACCTCTTCCTTTAACTTAAATCAGGACCAATAAACTTCTTTATGTGTTTAATTTAGGTTTTTTCTAAGTACGAAAAAGTCTTCAGCCATCTTAAGCATTATTTTACAATTAACTTTAATTAAATTGGTAGGGTGGGGGAGTGATAAGAATAATTATTAATTATTCCTAAATCCTTAAGCTAAAGTCAACACTGACCAACCTATTCCCGTTCCCTACCCCAGACCATTCCCTCTACAAATACATTAATTTAGTAATAATAAGCCTTAATAATATATTAATAAATAAATTTTAAAATAAATCTGTGTATGGCTGCAGCCTCCAGCATGTGGCCTCATTACATAGACAGACATTCTCTTTATATATATATATATATATATATATATATATATATATATATATATATATATATATATATATATATATATATATATATATATATATCAATTTACATAAATAAATATTCACTAATATATTCCTTTAAAATTGACTCAAGCGGATTAAAGCGTCCTGTACATACCAGTTGCATTGCTCCTGGCAGTATGGGTTCGAGTCACTTCTGGCATGTGAGTTTTCAGATGCATATAGTCTTGGGGACCATTAAGGCTTGTTCGCATGTATATATATATATATATATATATATATATATATATATATATATATATATATATATATATATATATATATATATATATATATATATATATATATATATATATACATATATATATATTTAAAAAATCTGTCATATTTGTAAATTAAATAATAAATATTTAATTATTAAATTTAATTTAATTTGTTTTATTAATATAATTATTTAATAATTTAATAAAATAATAATTTATTAAAAAACATTAATTTGATTACTTATTTAATAAAATTAAATAATAAATATTAAATTAAATATTGATATATACTTGTGTGTCCAGGAGGCCATCTGTGTCCCCTCAGATGGTCTCCCTTATCACAGTTTGTGTCTATGGATGTGTGTCTGTGTGTGAGTGTGTATATCCCTGTGAGTGTCCGGGCGAGTGTGTGTGAGTGTCCCTGTGAGTGTCCGGGTGTGTGTGTGTCCGGTTATACCTGTGGGTTCAGGAGGCCATCTGTGTCCCCTCAGATGGTCTCCCTTATCACAGTCTATGGGAGTGTGTGAGTGTGAGTGCCCCTGTGAGTGTTCGGGTGAGGGTGTGTGTGTGAGTGTCCGGGTTTATGTGAGGTTTGGTTCCAGGGAAACATCCTTCCCCCCCCCCCCTTCCCATATCTCCTCCCTTATTCCCACCGTGGGTTCGAATCCCAGGTGATTAGACCTGCTCTAGGTCCATGGATCCAAGGTATCCATCCGTGGGACCAACGGACTTCACCCCTTCCCCACTTTCCAAGGGCCAGGTCAATTCCAGCTATCCAGGGAACCTGTCGAAACAGAGGCAGCTACAGGAGGGGACACACAAATATTTGTGCCCTGCAGTTACACACCCGTTCCGACAGACTCGATCGCAATCTATCCAGATGAGAACACGTTCTCTTCCGACTAGAGCACGCTGGAGTCGCTGTATGTCTCAAATTTGGTTCCTTTATTTATAGTTAGTATTTTTGGTGAATTAATTGATTTGTTTTAATTTTTTATTGATTTAGGTAGAACGATTTCGGGAGTTTGGGGGGAGGGGAGGGGGAGGGGGGGTTGTGTGTGTAATGGATTGTCGAGATCGTGGTTGGTTAGTATTTATCTAGTTGTGTTCACCTAGTTATGCTTGCGAGGGTTGAGCTCTACTCTTTCGGCCCGCCTTGTCGGAAAATCCGACACCATTTAATATATCATACAGATAATAGCTGTATTACCAACAAGTTACCCATAGAAAACGTAACTTGTAGTGGAATTACCGTCTAAAGAAAACGGGATATCATCACCACATACTATTATAATTCACCACCTATTATGGTGGGAATTATTCTTAAATACATTAGTCTTTGGACTTTACCATCATAAAAACATCTTATATAAATTAACTTAATTATCAATATTAAAGTAGAGTAAATGTGACCCTTCTATCACTTTCTGAATTGTGGACAATGTAAGCCAGGCGTCAGAGTGAGGAAGGAGGGCAGCCATTGTGTTTATATTGAGACCAGAGGCTCACACGGGAGCAAATTCGGCTCCTGTTAATTTTACTTGGACGTAGTGTTATGGAACTCAAAGGTGTACCATTATCAACACGCTGTCTACAAATTCAAGTTAAGTGTCTATCCGAAACCCGTTTATCATTCATTTATGGCCATTAATGTCAGGATATAGGGTTAGCCGGTTAGAACGCGAAATCGCCTCATACTAAAGGTAATTAAGCCAGGTCTTTAATGTTCCATGTACTGTATAGTGTTTTCTCTGATATAGCTTGTCATATATAGGATTCTGGCTTCACAGCTAGCGCACTTTTGACAGGTCAAGACGAGGATGCAAGATTATGTGCACCAGTTACTGGGTGATAGAAGCTACCTCAAAGAGGATAATTTGGTGTCTACACTCTAGTTATACCTGGTGGACTAACCTGCTGTACTATAAGAGAAGGAACCTCATCAATGTATGTAGTTACTGTAGTTTGATTGGCTGCATACATATAAATATAAACCCCCCTAATGTGTAGAGGATCGATTTGTGAGATTATGAGATTATTGCAGAAATACAGTCCACTTATCATTATACAAATTGCTATCGAAGTATATAAATTAACGTATATATAAATTCATATAAATTAAATAAATATAAATCTCACAGGTCGGTTCCTACATTATTTGGACCTTCGGAACCGGAATATTCGGTCCTATGAACCCACATTTGGTCATCTTAGTACCGGATGAACCAGTTAACCAGTGGATTCATTAAATATACTAGTGCAGTGTTATTTAAACAAAGCCAGCCAGTCATAGACAGCGGCGTTGCCTCGTGGGAGCTCAGGAGCCTCCCTCAGCCCAGTTCAGCTTCGTCAGCGGTTTCATGCACACCCACAGATATTTGGTGGCGTGTTATTTCGTGAAATGACAGCGCTAATATAGAATCCAGCCAAATTAGTGACTGTGTCTTCGCGAGATTGTTCACGGATTTCGTGGTGTTACATTTCGCGAGAGATTATCTACGAATTTTGTGGACTTTATTTCGCGAGGTCACTAATAATATTTAATACTTCTAGATAATATTAGAAGTTTCATAGAGGCTAATTAAGAGGCTATTATCAATAATTGTGTATATTATTTCTCCAAAATAGAGAATTATTTAATATATATTGCACTAGTGATCACAGTATAATATTTACTAATTGCCAACCCACAACAGGGTAGGATATGACTAGTTGAACTATTATTGTTCATCCTAGTCCCATTATTACAATAGTCAGTTGTACTATATTGAACAACCTAACACCATTAATGAATGGTCCAGACCCTATTTTGGGTGTAATTTTTATCAACTCGAGTTGAGTTGTATATATAATAAATTACGTATGATCATTACACCTTTGAGTGATTAATTAGTGTCTCTACCATCCTAGGGTGATATAGAAGAGCTAACCTAAAGGTACTTCCAGTGACACTGGTTTATCACTCAAATCATTAGTGTGTATGATTGTATATATATAATGTGTATTAATTTTAAGTGCTAACCTCTAGTAGAGGTAGGATTATTGCCTAGTGAGTTCAGAATTTACCCTAGGCTACCATTAGTGTTTGTTCAGTATTATGAGCAGCCCAAGTACAAGTCCCACAAGGCTTCACCAACGAGCCAGTATGGATAATGCAGGGAGAATGAAAAGAACCCTTGCAGGTCTTAAAGGCCACTTAACAAGACAGATCAAGAAATGTGAAGATTTGTCACAACAATCAACAGTTGATTATGCTGACCTGGAAAGCTATTATCAAGCAGCTGCAGGTAAATTTGAGCAAATCAAATGCCAAATGGCTGTCCTTGTGGGGGCAGACTACTACCATCGATTCATCGGTAGCCCTACTAAATATCAGGGTATAACCATGTTAAACTCTGCAGGAGGTAAATTACTCTCAGGCCCAGTATCAAGCCTGAGGAGACCTATGCCTGCAGATAAACAACACCAATAGAAACTAAATTTGTCAGCTGATTATATTTCTCCAGTAGCATTATACTAAGGAGATTACAGCTGACTATAGTAACAGAGGTTGATGTTAGTATCATCATTTAAAGCTGAAGATGAGTTCATGAGGCCTCAGTGGCAAATCAGTGAACAGTAGCCTAAAACAGCTACAAGTCACTGCGACCAATGTCACTGAACCCACTGCAGTCTCAGAACCATACTTTACTTTAATGATGAGCTATTCAATCTTCTGAATTAATTAACTAAATTAAACCCTAATAAATCTGATGACTGATTTGATACATTTATTATTTAATCAAGATGTATTCCATGGGCCTCAGTGTTTATATATCAGTGACCAGTTACCTGAAGAAACTTCAAGTTATATCTAATGTCACTGATCTCACTGCAGTCCCTGAATCATACTTGACTGTAGTACTTGATCACATCCAGTCTTCTGGGTTAAATAATATGTAATAAGGCTTGAATATTAGCCTTTCAAGAGTTGACAGGGAAATGAAATCGCATTAGACTTCTAACCCCTACAACTCTAGTACGGGACATCCGTCCTGTACGAACAGACACACAAATGTGTGATTACTAACTACTAACATATAATTCGAAGGAGGAGTATCGGTGTTCGTCTGTTCTAAATAGGACTTCGACCCGTGAGCAGCCCCTGGGGAATTATGTCGGAAAATCCGACACCATTTAATATATCATACAGATAATAGCTGTATTACCAACAAGTTACCCATAGAAAACGTAACTTGTAGTGGAATTACCGTCTAAAGAAAACGGGATATCATCACCACATACTATTATAATTCACCACCTATTATGGTGGGAATTATTCTTAAATACATTAGTCTTTGGACTTTACCATCATAAAAACATCTTATATAAATTAACTTAATTATCAATATTAAAGTAGAGTAAATGTGACCCTTCTATCACTTTCTGAATTGTGGACAATGTAAGCCAGGCGTCAGAGTGAGGAAGGAGGGCAGCCATTGTGTTTATATTGAGACCAGAGGCTCACACGGGAGCAAATTCGGCTCCTGTTAATTTTACTTGGACGTAGTGTTATGGAACCCAAAGGTGTACCATTATCAACACGCTGTCTACAAATTCAAGTTAAGTGTCTATCCGAAACCCGTTTATCATTCATTTATGGCCATTAATGTCAGGATATAGGGTTAGCCGGTTAGAACGCGAAATCGCCTCATACTAAAGGTAATTAAGCCAGGTCTTTAATGTTCCATGTACTGTATAGTGTTTTCTCTGATATAGCTTGTCATATATAGGATTCTGGCTTCACAGCTAGCGCACTTTTGACAGGTCAAGACGAGGATGCAAGATTATGTGCACCAGTTACTGGGTGATAGAAGCTACCTCAAAGAGGATAATTTGGTGTCTACACTCTAGTTATACCTGGTGGACTAACCTGCTGTACTATAAGAGAAGGAACCTCATCAATGTATGTAGTTACTGTAGTTTGATTGGCTGCATACATATAAATATAAACCCCCCTAATGTGTAGAGGATCGATTTGTGAGATTATGAGATTATTGCAGAAATATAGTCCACTTATCATTATACAAATTGCTATCGAAGTATATAAATTAACGTATATATAAATTCATATAAATTAAATAAATATAAATCTCACAGGTCGGTTCCCACACGCCTCTCAACTGTCAATCAATCAATTATTACTAACTAATAAAAAACATTCCACACACACACACCCAGGAAGCAGCCCGTAACAGCTGTCTAACGCCCAGGTACATATTTACTGCTAGGTAACAGGGGCATCAGAATGATAGAAACTCTGCTGATTTCCGTTTGTTCCATTACCGTGGGATCGAATGAGCTACGATTACGAGTCGAGAGCGACGTCCACTCAGCTATAAAGCCCCCTTGTTTGTGAATTGGTGCAAAAGATAATTTGGGAGAGGTTAAGGGAAAGGAATGATGTTTGGTGGCTTTGAAAGCTTTGGATGGGAGGGGGGTTGGCAGTTATGAATTAAAAGTGTTAATTATTTAAGATAGGATATATATGCAAAAGACGTTGCGAGATACAGTAAGAAAAGTGTTTCTGACTGAGGTTAGGTACTGTATGATTGACTTGTATGTTAGGAAAAAGAACCCTTATTAAAAACATAGATGATCTTTTGAAAGGTTTCTCAGCAAATAGTTGCAAATTATTGTGTGAAAAGCCTATGGTTCCCACTTCCCTACACAAACACACGTGAGCACAATTAGTCCACGGGATTCAGAGAGAGTGAGAGTGAACAGCGAAATAGTACCCAAAAATGTGACAATGAGGGGAAACTATGTCATTCAAACGTTAACCATATAAATTACAGTTACACTAACCGAGCGTCCACATACATATTCCATTCAATTTACATAAATAAACATTCACTAATATATTCCTTTAAAATGGACACACGCAGATAGTTGCAATACACATGTCAGTTCAATTACTGGTACACATAAACACTCATAGCTGGACGTGTCTGTCCATCTTGACAATAGTAGACATGTAACAAAAAATGTGACAATAATGGGAAACTATGTCATTCAAACGTATAAATGTTAACCATATAAATTAAAGTAACACTAATCGCGCGCACACGTACATATGTCAATCAATTTACATAAATACACATTCACTAATGTGTACCTTTAAAATGGACACATACAGATAATTACCGTACACATGTCAGTTCAATTACAGGTACACATACACACACATAGCTTCACGTGTCTGTCGGTCTTGACAATAGTACACATGGATACGCAAACAAAACAGTCCATTATCAATTAATGTGTGTGTGTGTGTGTGTATTTATTTTCTCCTTGTATTTACTATATGTATCTGCAGAACCGAGTTATTAGCTCTTGGACCCCGCCTATCAAATATATGTATTTTTCCATTTTTTTATATCAACTACATCTATTTCTCTCTAACACACACACACACACACACACACACACACACACACACACACACACACACACACACACACACACACACACACACACACACACACAAACTGGAGGCTTACCGTCTAAACGGAGAGAGTTCGTTGGTTATAATCCTAATGGTCCCATATCGAATCTCAGTTGATGCAATAGCAAATCGACAGATATTCTTTAACCTGATTCGCCTGTTCACCGGCTCCCCTCCGACCGGGGAGCCAGTCGGCCGAGCGGACAGCACACTGGACACTGGACTTGTGATCCTGTGGTCCCGGGTTCGATTCCGGGCGCCGCCGAGAAACAATGGGCAGAGTTTCTTTCACCCTGTGCCCCTGATACCTTGCAGTAAAACAGGTACCTGGGTGTTAGTCAGCTGTCACGGGCTGCTTCCTGGGGGTGGAGGTTTGGTCGAGGACCGGACCGCGGGGACACTAAAGCCCCGAAATCATCTCAAGAAGAACCTCAAGAGATAAGCACAAATGAATCCATCAATGGATCCATCAATCTATCTACTTATATCTGTCAATTCATCAATCTATCTTCCCATAAACCAACCATTTATCATTATATACATTTATATTCCATTTATCCGTCCATCAACTCTTCTGTCTATCCATCCATCTACTCATGTCTTTCCATCCATCAGATAGACGGATGCATCTATGCATCCGTCTATCCGTCAATGTATATATTTAGCAATCAATGTAAACATCCATCTATCTACTTATATAAATTTTCCTTTAATCCCTGTTTCACCTGCACCACTCCCCCCTGTTTCTCCCTCTGCATCCCTGTTTCACCTGCACCACTCCCCCTGTTCCCCCATCCCCATCCCTGTTTCACCTGCACCATTCCCCCTGTTCCCCCATCCCCATCCCTGTTTCACCTGCACCACTCCCTCTGTTTCTCCCTCTTCATCCCTGTTTCACCTGCACCACTCCCCCCTGTTTCTCCCTCTTCATCCCTGTTTCATCTGCACCACTCCCCCTGTTCCCCCATCCCCATCCCTGTATCACCTGTACAGCACCCCCTCTTCCTCCCTGTTTCACCTGCACCACTCCCCCTGTTCCCTCTCTTCATTCCACCTCTAAATCCCGTATCCTACCCCCCACCCCCACCACCACCTTTGCACCTCTTCCTTTAACTTAAATCAGGACCAATAAACTTCTTTATGTGTTTAATTTAGGTTTTTTCTAAGTACGAAAAAGTCTTCAGCCATCTTAAGCATTATTTTACAATTAACGTTAATTAAATTGGCAGGGGGGGGGAGTGATAAGAATAATTATTAATTATTCCTAAATCCTTAAGCTAAAGTCAACACTGACCAACCTATTCCCGTTCCCTACCCCAGACCATTCCCTCTACAAATACATTAATTTAGTAATAATAAGCCTTAATAATATATTAATAAATAAATTTTAAAATAAATCTGTGTATGGCTGCAGCCTCCAGCATGTGGCCTCATTACATAGACAGACATTCTCTTTATATATATATATATATATATATATATATATATATATATATATATATATATATATATATATATATATATATATATATATCAATTTACATAAATAAATATTCACTAATATATTCCTTTAAAATTGACTCAAGCGGATTAAAGCGTCCTGTACATACCAGTTGCATTGCTCCTGGCAGTATGGGTTCGAGTCACTTCTGGCATGTGAGTTTTCAGATGCATATAGTCTTGGGGACCATTAAGGCTTGTTCGCATGTATATATATATATATATATATATATATATATATATATATATATATATATATATATATATATATATATATATATATATATATACATATATATATATTTAAAAAATCTGTCATATTTGTAAATTAAATAATAAATATTTAATTATTAAATTTAATTTAATTTGTTTTATTAATATAATTATTTAATAATTTAATAAAATAATAATTTATTAAAAAACATTAATTTGATTACTTATTTAATAAAATTAAATAATAAATATTAAATTAAATATTGATATATACTTGTGTGTCCAGGAGGCCATCTGTGTCCCCTCAGATGGTCTCCCTTATCACAGTTTGTGTCTATGGATGTGTGTCTGTGTGTGAGTGTGTATATCCCTGTGAGTGTCCGGGCGAGTGTGTGTGAGTGTCCCTGTGAGTGTCCGGGTGTGTGTGTGTCCGGTTATACCTGTGGGTTCAGGAGGCCATCTGTGTCCCCTCAGATGGTCTCCCTTATCACAGTCTATGGGAGTGTGTGAGTGTGAGTGCCCCTGTGAGTGTTCGGGTGAGGGTGTGTGTGTGAGTGTCCGGGTTTATGTGAGGTTTGGTTCCAGGGAAACATCCTTCCCCCCCCCCCCCCTTCCCATATCTCCTCCCTTATTCCCACCGTGGGTTCGAATCCCAGGTGATTAGACCTGCTCTAGGTCCATGGATCCAAGGTATCCATCCGTGGGCCCAACGGACTTCACCCCTTCCCCACTTTCCAAGGGCCAGGTCAATTCCAGCTATCCAGGGAACCTGTCGAAACAGAGGCAGCTACAGGAGGGGACACACAAATATTTGTGCCCTGCAGTTACACACCCGTTCCGACAGACTCGATCGCAATCTATCCAGATGAGAACACGTTCTCTTCCGACTAGAGCACGCTGGAGTCGCTGTATGTCTCAAATTTGGTTCCTTTATTTATAGTTAGTATTTTTGGTGAATTAATTGATTTGTTTTAATTTTTTATTGATTTAGGTAGAACGATTTCGGGAGTTTGGGGGGAGGGGAGGGGGAGGGGGGGTTGTGTGTGTAATGGATTGT